>NW_006325612.1:0-295 GCF_000327345.1 Myotis davidii
GCTGATTTTTAAGCCGATAAATGTGATTGGCCCGCGAATGATGTGATAAATACCCAGATGGCACTAGGCCAAGAGAGGCTCCCCGCCCCCGGGCGAATTCGTCCAGCAGGAAGGAATCCTCAGGGTTCTCCCCCTGCCCCCCTGTGTCCACAGCTGCTGCCAGGCTGTGCTAGGGGGGCACGTTCCCTCCTTCATCTGCCCCCAGCAGGGCCCCTGAGGGCCGCTGGCACCTCCCCACGATCCCAGGCCGTGCCCTTCCCGGTCCCGCTGGCTCTCAGGGGAATTTCAGGAGCAT
>NW_006325613.1:0-295 GCF_000327345.1 Myotis davidii
ACCATGTTTCTCTTTTATTAGATAGGACATGGAACATACCAAACAAAGTTATTTAAACACAGAATTATAGAGATAAATATTAGCATAAATAAATGATTGTGACTACTAAAAATGGAACTTAAAAGGTGGAAAGTAATGGCCAAAGAGAGAGTTGTTTTCAGTTTAATATTTTTAGAAAAGTGTAACTATTTAACCTATTCACTTATACTTTGATTATTCTATATAATAAAAGACTAAAATGCAAATCAACTCAATGGCAGAACACTGGTCACTATGAAGCACACTGACCCCCAGG
>NW_006325614.1:0-295 GCF_000327345.1 Myotis davidii
TCCCTTCCTCTCTGAAATCAATAAAAACGTTTTAAAGTAGAACAGTGAGTCCAGGAGTCTAACTACTTTTCCAGTGCTCTTCTTACTACTTTATCCTATCTCACCGTGTTCTGTGCAAAGCACCATAGACCTCAAACTGTAGTAGAAGGTGAGCGGAAGAACACGAAGCAAATTTCCTCCTTTCTAATTGTTTGCTTGGGATACATTGGTGAAGAAATCAAAGGTGCCTGTCTTCGTGAAATTTGTAGCATAGCGGAGGAAGACAGAAACTGAAGATAAACACAACAAAAAAAAA
>NW_006325615.1:0-295 GCF_000327345.1 Myotis davidii
TAAAAAAAACTGCCTGTGGTAAAATAAAGATAAAAAATATCAAAGAAATGGGAAATAACTTTAAAAGTATAAATAATATATTTCTTATTTTGAAAAGCATTTATGCTGTATCACCAAATCAATTTTTTTTAATGTACAAATTGGTTAAAAGTGTGTATGAGTAAGTTCAAGCTGCCATAACAAAATACCACAGACAGGTTGGCTTAAGCAATTAAAATTTATATTTTTACTGTTTGGGAATCTGAAAGTTTGAGAACACGGTGCCATCATGGTCAGGTCCAGGTGAAGAGTCTCT
>NW_006325616.1:0-296 GCF_000327345.1 Myotis davidii
AGGGATGGGGCGGCAGGGCTGAGCACTGGTCAATCGCTTGTTAGCCACAGGTCAGACCCACCCCTACCCCAGTGCCTGCTTCTTCACCGCTACACTGTCAGTGCCCTGGGTTGACGAGGTTTCTATAGCACGCATGTTACAGCACTTATGTGTACCTATGCATCTACTCAGCTGGTGCTCAGATACCCATCCATGTGTTCAGGAGGCATCTATGTGAAGCTCTGTGTATATCTCATGTATTTCCTATGTTACCCACACATGATGCATCTGATGGTGTGCTCTTCTTCCTTGTGTGG
>NW_006325617.1:0-295 GCF_000327345.1 Myotis davidii
TGTTGGTGAGGACGTGCACTGTTTGGGAATGTAAATTGGTGCAACCACTATGAAAAACAGTATGGAATTCTTTTCAAAAAATTAAAAAAAGAATTACTATACAAACCAGGAATTTCACTCTAGGTATTTATCTGAAGGAAGCGAAAACACTAATTCAAAAAGAAGCTGCGCCCCATGTTTGCTGCAGCATTATTTACAATAGCCGAGACTTAGAAGCAAACTAAGTGTCTGTCAGTGGATGGATGATAAAGAAAGTGTGGCAGATACAATGGAATATTTCTCAGCCATAAAAAAA
>NW_006325618.1:0-296 GCF_000327345.1 Myotis davidii
AAAAAAAACCCAACCCATGAGCCACCTTTGATTCCTATATGTATTCATTAATAAGATGAGATAACCTGAGGAGAGATTTTGAGAGGATGGGAGAAGAGATTCTGAAGTCAATGAATGCTGATATAACTATTTTGACTCCTTGTCTGGTGTCCTGGAAGCAGAGGTGTTTCTGAATTCCAAGTTTTTTCCTGCCCAGGTGATGCCTTCATCACAGCTTCCTTCACAATCTCCACTATACCACCCTCAGGCATTCAAACCCTCTGGCCCAGGGTGAATAGCCTCACTTTTCATTCCTC
>NW_006325619.1:0-295 GCF_000327345.1 Myotis davidii
CCACTGAGCCAAACCGGTTTCGGCATCTATCTAACTTTTAACCCTCACCAGAAAACATGCATAGAGAGAGCAAGAGAGAGAAGAAAGAGAGAAACATTGTGAGAGAGAAATATTGATTGGCTGCCCTCTCTCTACAAACCCCAATCGGGAATCAAACCTGCAAACTTTTGGTGTATTGGATGAGGCCCAACCTACTCAGCCACTCTGGTTGAGCTCTGAAATATATTTTAAAATATCAAATGTTTCTTCAGTTTGAAAACATTCCTAGGAACTGTATAAAATAACAATAAGAAAA
>NW_006325620.1:0-296 GCF_000327345.1 Myotis davidii
GTCAATTTGCATATTAGACTTTTACTATATAGGATGTTTGATTCACAAACCACCTCTCATAAGTACAATTTAATATGTAAAGCAAAGAGTCATATCCAGCAATTGAATTTCTTCAACTTGCTTTAGTGGTGTGACAGTGCTGACCCTGCTAGGGAGACATCATTTTGCTATGTGTTTTCCCAGGCTCTCTCAGACACAACTACCTTATTTCCATCCAGGTGGGATGCTTTGTTCCTTGGCAGTCTACAATTCCTTGTTGCATGTAAGGCCTAGATCCCTTGTAACTGACCATTTGA
>NW_006325621.1:0-296 GCF_000327345.1 Myotis davidii
TCAAACAAGGTCCTTCAGGTCCAAATGAAAGCAGCTTTAATATGTGTGTAATTCTAGAACAGACATCTTGTATAATAATGAGTAAAGTGGTATTTTTTTAAGACTTTCTTTTTATAAATGTTTAAAGTTCACAACAAAACTGAAGCAGGTGTACAGAGATTTTTCCATAACCACATATGCATAGCCTCCTGTGTTACCAACTTCCCTTACCAGAGTGGGACAGAATTGACAAGGCTACATTGATACATCCTGGTCACCAAAAGTCCAAGGCTGACATCAAGGTTAATTCTTGGTGT
>NW_006325622.1:0-296 GCF_000327345.1 Myotis davidii
GTCTTTCCCCAAAAGTGCTGGGAGCGCTATCGCACTCTCCCTGCAGTGTCACTATTAGATGCCAGTAGTCCACTCTTTATTGACAGAGGGCACCATTCACAAATTTTGTGCACAAGGCCTCTAGTGTATATATAAACAAATTATATGTTTAAAATAATATAAGAGATGATGTTATTTAATAATATGGATGCATTATGGGTAAGTTATAAATTATATAAACAATGTCTTGATCTGAATTGTTTACTATGATGCATTGTGCTGAAAAATAAGCAAATTAAAGTAAGTAAAATACATTG
>NW_006325623.1:0-295 GCF_000327345.1 Myotis davidii
ACAATTCATAAGTTTTAAATTGCGTGCCATTCTGAATAGCATGATAAAATCTTGTGCTATCCCTCTCCTTCCCATACAGGACATGAATCATCCCTTTGTCCAGCATACACACGCTGTATACACTGTCCATCCATTAGTCATTTGGTAGGCCTCTTGGTTATCAGAGAGAGAGAGGGACCACATTCACATATTCTTATTATTGCATATTGTTATAATTGTTCTATATTATTATTAGCTATTATTGTTAATTTCTTAGTGTGCCTAGTTTATATATTACACTCTATCAAAGGTATGT
>NW_006325624.1:0-296 GCF_000327345.1 Myotis davidii
TAAGTGAAAGAAGGAAGGTGGAAAGTGGTGTGTATAGTAGGAAAAGGGGACATATTATTATTTATCTGTGGAAGCATGAGCCTCTCTGGAAGGATACAAAAGAAAACCAGCAAGTGTTTGCCTCTAGAAAGGCTGTGATATCTAGTTCTTTCTAGGAAAAAGATAACCTCCAAATCCTAACAAATTATACTCTGCCCTTCTATTCATTCTACAGTAATGCTTAAGACAGTGAGAGGGGCCCTTTAAAAAAAAAAATCTGTTTTGGGTGCTCTGTTTCTCTGTTCTTTCCTTTGTCT
>NW_006325625.1:0-296 GCF_000327345.1 Myotis davidii
GAAGATTTTGAGACCAAGAAAAGTCAAAGGCCTGGAAGGAGCAACAGTCACAGAGGGAAGCCGAGTCAGATGCCAGTGAGCTAGGCCCCGGGGCCCTGCCTCAAGGGAGCCGGCACAGCTGGGCGGGGCTCGGACGCCTGCTGCACTCGGTTCCTCAAAATCAGCAAGTTTGTAGCCAAGCTAAACTGGTGCCGTCTCGAACCCCACGTTCTCCTTCGTGCCTGTGCCACCCACTGGGTATCCTGCCTGGATACACTAACCGTTTCCCACGACCGCACAAGAGCCAGACAGTCATA
>NW_006325626.1:0-296 GCF_000327345.1 Myotis davidii
CCCCGGGTAATAAATCTTCAATGTTTTATTGTCTTCAATTTAATAATTGCGCGATAATATTATTTACATATACCCTGCATTATTATAAAGATTAAATAAGGTAATGCATGTAAAGTATTTATCCCATAGTGAATAGCTAGTATCAACATGTCAGCTATATAATGATTATTTTTATACCCACCCCACTTTGGAGCAAACTGTTGCCCCAAGGTGGTTAGTATCCATGAAATGATAAATGGAAAAGAACTGAAATGCAAAGAAGGAATTCTCACTTTGCTTGAAAAGTAAAAAAAAAA
>NW_006325627.1:0-296 GCF_000327345.1 Myotis davidii
TTTACATGCATGTTTCATAAACTCATGATGCTTGCAACCTAATGAAAAGATAGACTTCAAATAATCACCCAAAGAAATGCATAATTGCAATTGCAACCAGTGCGCTGAAGAAAAACAGGTCTAATAATGATTCCTGAAGAACTAAGGCAATGTGTATGTACATATGCGTGTGTGCACACATGTAACCTTACATACATATATGGTTATACACAAATGTCCATATGTTTTAAAATGTGGGGTGTCATGAATGTTATTGTTCAACTGTTACAATCTAAACCAAACTGCTACTTTTATGA
>NW_006325628.1:0-296 GCF_000327345.1 Myotis davidii
AGTAGTAATGCTGGGTGGTTGATTTATTTTTAGCAGACTTGGCTTCATTTTGGTCTTCAGGTAAAATGGCCAGCATAAATGCTGTTTATATTCACATTTTCCTAGGTATGTGTGTGCAGGCCACAGCAGCATGCCCTTGGTGTAGTCATTGCCGAAAGGGGTCTGTTCCTTCTTGAGCCTGCCTGCAGGGATGGTCCCCTCTTTTAAAGCAGGTTGTGTACAACATTCAGTACACTGAAGGTAAGCTAAACCATCAACGTCACTGGTGTTTTAAGATGTTATTTTATTGGAACAAT
>NW_006325629.1:0-296 GCF_000327345.1 Myotis davidii
TTTGTCTTTTATTAGTGTAGATTTTTTTTTAAACCTTCAGTAGAGAAAATTTAATGGGGAATCTGCTATTATTAGATTTTTTTGTTTTCAATTGTAAATCAACAATTGAATGGCTCACAATATGTATTTAGTCTTAAAAATTAATAATTAATAGACTATTGTTAGCAAACATAAAGATATTCCACTACATTTTTTTTCATTAGGAAAAAATAAACCCCCATTTTAGCAAAAAGTATGTTAAGTAGGCTTAAAATCCTTATGAAATTGAAAAGACAAATTAATTGCAATACATTAAA
>NW_006325630.1:0-296 GCF_000327345.1 Myotis davidii
GTCGATGCTCAACAACTGAGCCACACTGGCTGGCAGGAAAGCTTGCAGTATTAAATTAAAAGTGAGATTTAAGCAAAACTTTGAAGAAGGTGATGGAATTATCCAAGCAAAAATCTGAAGGGATATAACCCTAAACATATTGAACAGACTTGTACTCAAATAAAGCTCATCTTTGAAATCTAGATCATTCTTGCTTGAACATTTTATCAGTTATATTTTGATATCATCTTTCTAAGTTGCTTCTGCTTGAACATTTCAGGGTTACTGGTTTAAGATCAGTATATGCTTAATTGATG
>NW_006325631.1:0-296 GCF_000327345.1 Myotis davidii
CAAATTAAACCACAGTGAGATCACCTTATACTCATTAGATGGCTATTACCAAGAAAAACAGAAAGGTGAGGATGTGGAGAAATCAGAATCCTTGTACACTGCTTGTAGGAATGTAAAATGATACAGTCACTATGGAAAACAGTATGGCCATTCCGCAAAGAATTAAACACAGAATTACCTATGATATAGAAATTCCACTTATGGGTTAGTACTCAAAAGAAACGAGAGCAGGAAACTGAACATATATGTATTTGTACACCTGGGTTCATAGCAGCATTATTCACAATAGTCAAAGG
>NW_006325632.1:0-296 GCF_000327345.1 Myotis davidii
GGAGAAAAGACAGTCTCTTCAATGGTGCTGGGATAATTGGATATTCACATGTATAAGAATGAAAAAAAGAAAAGAAAATGAACCCATATCACTCACAAAAAATTTAACCTGAAATGGATTAGAGACTTAAATGTAAGACCTGAAATCATGAAATTCCTAGCAGAAAAACATAAGGATAAAGCTCCTTGACATGAGGGTTGGTAATGATTCTTTTTTTTATATGGCACCTAAAGCACAAACAACAAAATAAAAATCAAACAAGAGGGACTATATCAAACTAAAAAGCTCTGCACAGC
>NW_006325633.1:0-296 GCF_000327345.1 Myotis davidii
GACTTTTCGTTTGGTTTGGCATGGAATTCAATTATGGAATAATATTTGGTGTACTCTCACACGACGCGTTAAACTAGTTCCAGAACAAGACGATCTCTTGCACCAAACAACAAACATTAACAAACTAGCAACATCAATAACCCAGAGTGACTCACAGGCTGTCTCACATATTACAGGAATGAGGAGTTGTGCTTCTGGCGAATCAATTGGGAAATTGTTACAACCATGAACCTTGCGTTAAAAGAAGCGAATGCCAAAGAGATCCTTCCAGTCAACGAGTGAAGTGAAAACATGTA
>NW_006325634.1:0-296 GCF_000327345.1 Myotis davidii
TTCTTTTTTTAATGAAGAAGTTGAATGTTTTATTATTAAGCCTTCTTGTTTTCCTGCAAGGCTGTTGCTTCACTATAAAAATAACACCAGCAAACTCTGTATTTTGCAAAATTAAGATGGCATTATTTGTCATCGGACATTTGTTAACAACGAATAAAACTTTTCTCCACTGCCAAATCCAGAGGTGGATGTCAACAAGTTACAATATGATATAAGGCTAAATAGATAACAATGTTATCCCTGAATTACATAGTGGGATTAGAGGGAGCCTATCTCAACATAATAAAGACCATATA
>NW_006325635.1:0-296 GCF_000327345.1 Myotis davidii
GTGTGTGTGTGTGTGTGTGTGTGTAAACAGGGGTATATGAAAACTATCTGTACCTTCTGCCCAATTTTGATCTGAACCTAAAAGTGCTCTAAAAAACAAAGTGTATTAATTAAATTTTAAAAAAGAATGAAGGAGGAAAACAAAGGAGAAAAAAGGAAATACAGTAATTTTGTGACTGAAGAAAGTAAAAGGAAATATATAAGAGAGCAGAAATAGAAGTTGAGGTAGCAATTTACATAAATTTTCCACTTTGCAAATGGGCAGTTTGGACATGGTATATCATAGACAGATATTAT
>NW_006325636.1:0-296 GCF_000327345.1 Myotis davidii
GTACTATGTTATACCCTAACAGCCTAAAAAATAAAGTTTTTATATCCCCAATGAACATTGCTCTACCTATACATTTACCCATCTCAGTTGGTGATGCTTCCATACCTCCAGCTGCTAAATCCATGATATCCCATCCTCCCTGACTCTTACCTCTCTCTCTTTCAACCTCAAAATTAGAAATCCAAGTGGCCACACCTAAAACACTGATCCAGAATCTGTTTCTTTCATCTCCACAGCCACCCTCCTGGGCCAGTTACCATCACACTAGCATGACTATCTCAATAGCTTATTTCCTA
>NW_006325637.1:0-296 GCF_000327345.1 Myotis davidii
ATTAGAACTGATTATTATTGATTGAGATACAAATCTGTTGCTACCTTGTTTAGCTTGGCTACAAATCTAGATTTGCTTTTACAATTATCCTGGAGTGATACAAGAACAAATACACTCTACGTTCTTTGTCTTCTATAATGATTTGAATTTATACATACTTGCCGTCTTACCCTGCAAGTGAGATTCTAGATATGTAATGGTTTGCTGCACATATACATATTTCGATAGGCAAATTCGATTTTGATGTTTGTTAAATTGAAGAGATTACCAAAAAAGTTGCTTGGGGATTATTGTGT
>NW_006325638.1:0-296 GCF_000327345.1 Myotis davidii
GCACTGAATCCAGTGTTTATTACAGTTTTACAAGTTCCTTACAGCTGAACCATCCCACTGTAACAAGGCTTGATTAAATTAGACAGCTATCCAATCGTCAGCTTCCTGAGAATTACAATTAACACGCCTCTGTCCTCTATTATTGTTTCGAACCATTGCAACCATATGTTCACGTTCTTTTTTACATCTTCTCTGGTGACAAAGTTATTAAAGAGCAATGGCTGGATGAAATGCAGATACAAAATGTAAACCCTGATGACTTTGTGCTTCGTGTGACCACTGTTCCAGGACAATTT
>NW_006325639.1:0-296 GCF_000327345.1 Myotis davidii
AAAAAAAAAAAGAAAAAAATAATTTTCAAATCACCTACCAGTGAGTGTAAATGCCATTCCACAGGAGAAAGGGTATTTTAATACCAAGAAAACAGAAAGATAATAATTAACTTCTTTATTTACTCAAGACATATTCATTGGGTATATATTATGAAAAATTACTTAACATCTCTATAAATAATCCTAAACCATGATAATTGGAATTCTGTGTATGTGTCCATGTGTGTGTTTGAGAGGAACTTTTTTTTTACAATACGTGAAAAAAAAACCTTACTGAGAAAATCTACTGAGACAGG
>NW_006325640.1:0-296 GCF_000327345.1 Myotis davidii
CCCATTTTCTCTGACTCCTGTTGCTTCTTCTGAAACCTTTGTTGCACTCTAACAAACGTACTCTCAAGATCACCTGGACTCGTTTTGTGAAATCTTTGCTACATGAAGTCAAGAACCCACACACTACCAGCGGGCCCAAGGCAGACCCTCTCCGGGCCCAGACCTTGTCTGGAAACAGAAGCAGCTGTGGAGGCCAAACTAAACTGTTTTCTTACCCACTTCCTCCTCCCACCCCAAAATAATTGTCAAGAGCTTGTAGAGTTTGGAAGAACAAGAAAGGATCAATAGAAAAAAAA
>NW_006325641.1:0-295 GCF_000327345.1 Myotis davidii
CTAGACCATCAGAGGGTCAACTGAAGGTCCTTTGTATGTTACTGACAAAGTCAGACTCATCCACCCCCACCCCTTCGGATGTGTAACAACTTCTGACCTTTGCCCAAAGATGGGGACACAGGAAACAGTTAACGAGGCGACTAAAGGGCATTTGAAGCTGAGATGCACTGTCCCCAAGAGGGGGGACAGTGACAGCCCTTCCCAGGCTCTGCTATTCCTCGATTTGCAGGGTCAGAATAAATAGACTGTGTTGTGAAAGGTGAGCCAAAACACACACACACACACACACACACAC
>NW_006325642.1:0-296 GCF_000327345.1 Myotis davidii
TCCTGGGTCTCCCACGATTTTGCATGCTGGGCCCCTAGTGTGTGTATGTGTGTATATATATAGTCTTTTAGAACATTTATTATTCACATATCCAAAATAAAATCTACCCAAATGAGCATAACAAACAGAATGAATGAGTAAATTTTGATATTTCACACTATAGACTACAGTAATGAGAACATATGGATAAATCTGACAAATGGAAAAAGGCAAATAACCAAGTGTACACATTGCATTATTTCATTTATGTAAAGTACAGGAATAGGACAAACTAATCTGTAAAGTTAGAACTTGGG
>NW_006325643.1:0-296 GCF_000327345.1 Myotis davidii
CAAATTGTCCCTAACTGCATTCTTCACCTACTTTCCTCTTGTTCAGATCTGAGCAGGGCTCTGTGAAAATAAAATATTCAAGATAATTGTGATTGTACTTTACTTCTTTCTTTTTCAGCATAGTTTGTGTTATTTTCCCCTTTATAATAGGACCACGAGGCCGACCACTTCCAGCTCCATTCCGGTAGTGAGTAAAATAGCCAGGAGTGGGAAGAATCAAAAGCAAGTTTAAGGTATGTCACAGGGAATATGAAAGGTCAGAGTCCAAAGACTGAATTTTATTGCCAATTTTACAG
>NW_006325644.1:0-296 GCF_000327345.1 Myotis davidii
CTATCCACTGAGCCAAACCAGTTAGGGTGGTGTATGACCTTTTAATGTATTGCCGGCTCCAGTTTGCTAATACTTTAAGTGTTTTAGCCTCTATATTCATCAGAGATACTGGCCTAAAACTTTCTTTCTTTGTAAGGACTTTATCTGGCTTTGGAATTAGAATAATGTTGTTGAGTTAAAAGAATAAAATGTTAATAAATCATATCTATTAATAATCACTTTATATGTAAATGGCTTAAATGTTCCAATCAAAACACATAGGTAAAGGGAACCCTAGTGTACTGTTGGTGAGAATG
>NW_006325645.1:0-296 GCF_000327345.1 Myotis davidii
GGGACCCTTCAGTCCGCAGGCTGACGCCCTATCAACTGGGCCAAGCTGGCTAGGGCTGGAATGCGTTATTCTTATTCTTTGTTCATTATTCTTGCAGTCTGAACCAGGATTCCTCAGCCCTTCTGGACTTATGTAGATGAAGTAATTATGTTAAGGATGTATAGTACCTATTTTCCAGTTACCTGGCCTGGACTTTGTCAAAACTGAGTTTGGGGCTAACATCTATTGCTTACTCTGCATCTGTATTTCAGGGGTGGGGAACCTTTTTATGCCAAGGGCCATTTGGATATTTATAA
>NW_006325646.1:0-296 GCF_000327345.1 Myotis davidii
CCACAGGTTGAGAACCGCTGGTTTAGAGGGAGGAGATTTTTACTCTGTCTCTCTCTTTTTCTCTCTCTCCCTCAATCATAGGTAAGGATGATGGCTATGGAAAACTCTCATGGATATTCTCAGGTCACAAATAGTTACTAGTTTCCAAGTGGGAGCTCCATTTCTTCTTCTCCCATTCAAGAAAGCACTTGCAGTGACTTGAATCAGGGAACTATGATTATAGGGGTAACCTTAAATATGCTTTAACTTACTTTTAAAAGTAAAGGTATCGCTTCTCGGCCTTTTGGCTAAGATCA
>NW_006325647.1:0-296 GCF_000327345.1 Myotis davidii
TAATCACTTTAAAGTTTGCTCAAATATAAATACCATAACATGAGTCCAAAGACTATTATTATTATTACTGTATCCTCAGGGCATAAATAAATAGTGAATGAATGAATGAATGTATTTTTCTATTGATGTGGTGACTGGTCAAAAAGAGGACTCGGCTATTTTACCTGTGGCCTGAGTTTCTGTCTTACCTGTGTTATGGTGCATGGATTTGAAGGATGAAAAGCTAGCCCAGAGTGGCCACAGGAAAGGGGGTGTCAGGCTATTATTAGGAGTCAAAGTGTGGGCCAGGGAACCAA
>NW_006325648.1:0-296 GCF_000327345.1 Myotis davidii
GAGGTAACCTCTTTTGACCTATCTATAGGGCAGGGTAAACGTCTATTTACTGAACATCTGCTCTGCTTATCACCCTGCAATAACCTTGTGAGGCCCCCAAGGCACCTTGCCCCACCCCTAGCTGAGAATATCCTACGTACCCATTTCCCTTTTTGTCTCTGAACCTCCAGTGCACATGGGGTTGCTGACTCTCTCATGAAGCCTGGGTTCCCAAAGAGATGTATTAAATTTGTTCTTTTCTCTTGCTAATGTGTCTCATGTCTGTCTGATTATTAGACCAGCTGGGGAAAAAAAAA
>NW_006325649.1:0-296 GCF_000327345.1 Myotis davidii
TGAGCTATCAGCTATTAAAGTGTGTATGCATTTCTGGGGGTATACTCTATATATTGGTGACTAGACCCCCTTCAAGACAAATTAAATTAATATCTGTGGGATTAGAGCTCAGGCATTGATAGTTGTTTGTTTGTTTGTTTTTTTAAAAAGCACCCATATAATGACAGTATTCAAGGCAGGTTAAGAACCCCAGTTGTAAACATAGGACAGGGACACTGACTGGGGCACATGTACTCTTCCTCCCGTATGAAACTTCAGGAATCAATATTTTATTATTATTATTATTATTATTATTA
>NW_006325650.1:0-296 GCF_000327345.1 Myotis davidii
CATTTATTAGGTAGTGTTCTTTGGAATGACACTTGTAGAAAGAGGGTGAGAAGACCACAACTTACTCCACTGTATCTGATAATTAGGTTCCTTGATAAGTTAAACATTTTAATGTCCTCATTAAGTATAAATGACCTACCTTTCTTATTATACACACACAGAATAAACTGTAAAGGTTTTATAATCTAGCTTAGATATATAAGTGACAACACTTTTTAAGTATAAAATTTAGTAAAAATTTTCCTGAAGTTTTTAAAATTAACATTCATTGTTCAAGGGATGTGCGTATGGCATCG
>NW_006325651.1:0-296 GCF_000327345.1 Myotis davidii
GGCATGTGCCCAGACTGGGAATCGAACCTGTGAACTCGCAGTGCATGGGACCACTTCAACCAACTGAGCCCCATCAGCCAGGGCCACATAACATATTTAAACAGTTTGAAAAGATGTATCCCAAACCATCGACAGGGGTCCAGGACCACAGACATTTTACCCTCAGCTTTATACATTTCATTGCTATTTTAATCTTCTAGAACACAAGTTATCTTTCTAATTAGCCCCAGATAATAAAGATATTTAGATTTGGGGTAAAGAATGCTCTGAAATGGGTGAAGTATATGATATGTGTA
>NW_006325652.1:0-296 GCF_000327345.1 Myotis davidii
AAAAAAACTGAGACAAAGACTCAGAATTCACAAAGAGCCACAACCATTCAGTTTATCAAGCAATTTGACAATCCCTAGAAAAGAGGAATATGGGTATATCCTATGAGTCTACAATTCCACTCTTACAGGCACAATATGAGGCACACATGGATGTTCATAGGAGCACTGTTGGTAAGATGTGGAAACAGCTGTCCCTCATTAGAAAAATAAACTGATAAATTGGCATGTTTACATAATGAAATATTGTGCAGGTATTTAAACAAAGGCACTACTATATGAATAATTTTTTAAAAAAA
>NW_006325653.1:0-296 GCF_000327345.1 Myotis davidii
TAGATGTCATTTTCCTGTTGGAGGAAGCATTGGCACAACCATATGTAGATCAGATTGAAAACCCTCTCTAATTATTTGTCTCTGCTATACTCTATTTTACTTGCATCAATATTTCCCCTGAATTGATAAACTGCTCTTAGAGAAATATTATTATTATCTTGTCATATATGTGAAACTTAGATCTATTATTAAATGTTTGATGTAAGTTTATGCAGCTTCTATTTCTTAAATGTTAATAATATTTGTGGATATAAATGATGCTTGTGTGAACATAGATTTTATGGTGTTTCATTGCT
>NW_006325654.1:0-296 GCF_000327345.1 Myotis davidii
CTCAAAACAAGAGATCAGTTGCAGACAACACTTTCATGCAACCTGTGACCAGCCCCCAAATCCTAAATTTGTCATTTTCCAGCACCACAGGGGGTCCCCAACACCAGTATTTGCAATGATAAGTCAGTGATTGAGATCTTAATTCCACCTGTTGGGCCTGAAAAAGTAAGTTACCCAAAGTGCACCGTGCCTAATTATGGCTGCATTTAGCCAATTGAAGCCCAGGCCAGGGGTCTTATCCAGTGCTGATTGGTTTGGGTGTTGCTTCTGTTGTGCCCAGATTTCAAGATTCCCAA
>NW_006325655.1:0-296 GCF_000327345.1 Myotis davidii
TCAAAGGAATGCTGACTGGGTCACAAACGCCACGTCCTGGGACTGACCACAGGCTTGCCCTTCCTCTAGCTTTGAGGTCCGGCCTGTTGACCACACCTTGAGATGCACACACACCCTAGAGAGGCCAGAAGAGGACACAAATCTTTAGAATTTTTCCCCCCGTAAAAATGACTTCAGCTGCAGGAAACAGTCAAGGGATGTCCTGAGAATACCCCTACACAAGACCACACAGGCCACAGGCCCTGGCACATTCGTGGGTCACGTTCAGAAGAGGCACTATTCACCTAATTCACTGC
>NW_006325656.1:0-296 GCF_000327345.1 Myotis davidii
ATTTTAATGCAAATCAAGGGGTAAGAACCATTGTTCTGAAGTCATGATGGTTATTGATGAGTGATGCCGCCCATGGAAAGAACTATGAGCCCCGGGTATTCTGAACTTCAACTTCTATATTGAGAAACTTCATAGCGATCTCTCTAATTAGTGGCTATTTATACCATTGCACAGAAAAAATCTTTTACTGGCTTTATTTCAGCTGTTCTAGCAGCGGTATCATATCTCAATGTGATTTTAATTTACATTTTTTTCTGATAAAAATAATGTTGATCACCTTTTCATTTGTTTATGCC
>NW_006325657.1:0-296 GCF_000327345.1 Myotis davidii
ACTCTAGAGATCTCTGCTATTGTATTTCTTGCCTAGAAACCTGAGGATCATCCTGAATTTTAGTCATTTCTGAAGTGATTGTTGAGTGTCTTTTTTGCAATGTGAAAAATGAAGTTGTCTTTTCTTTTCCTCCTGCCTAGACACACAGTACTGTTTGACAGTTCATCACTTTACCAGTCATGGAAGAAGTACATCCATCACCAAAAAGTGTGCCTCCAGAAGTGAATGTCACTCAGTTGGCTGCCACCACAGCCGAGATTCTGAACATACAGTAAGGAGTGTGCGTGTGCGTGTGC
>NW_006325658.1:0-296 GCF_000327345.1 Myotis davidii
GCTTCCTCTGTCTGGCCAGCTGTGCAAATGCCCTTTCCTGGCTGTGCATCCCACCTGGGGAAGGCAGCTTCAGAGTGGGGAGGGGAGCTGCCCATGCATTCCACCTGTGCACAGGGTGGGGACTCACCTGCTGTTCCTTTGCCCTCTGGTTGGAGATCAAATTGCCTCTATGGGACCTGGGAGTGGCTGGAGGGATTGGAGTAGGGGTGGGAACAGGTGCACCCAGCAGAGGCCATTACTTAAGGATCAGATTGACAACCTTCTCACCCCCAAAGCTTAACCACACTCAGATGGCA
>NW_006325659.1:0-296 GCF_000327345.1 Myotis davidii
CTGTGTAGTAGGTTCTACTAACAGGTTTGTATGAGCGCACTCTATGCTGTTCACACAATGATGAAACCACTTAGCAATGCGTTCCTAAGAGCATATCCTAGTCATGAAGCAGACCACAACTGTAATAGTGAACTCACACATAATACTTCAGAAATACCATAAGCTCAATACTTAGAATTTAAGTCTGAATGCAAATCCATAAAAATATACAAAGTTAATTTAGTTAAAAAGCTAATTTTTGAGAATGTCACCAGCATGAGTTACTCTAAAATGACTGAACAAAGCATTTTGATACA
>NW_006325660.1:0-296 GCF_000327345.1 Myotis davidii
GCTCCACTGAAAATGCTGAGTGCCTGTGGAAGTGCAGGAGTTGGCGTGAGAACATAGCGTTTCGTAGGAGAGGTAATGGAAGTGGGATAGGAAAGATCTCAGTATGATGCCTCAAGCAGGGGCGAAGACTGTGGGGTAGCCAGTGCAGCACAGATGTCGCTGCATTCTTTGGACATTTGGAGGTAGGTCTGAGAAGGTGCTACACATTAAAGGTGCCTTTATTTTTTTATTTATTCTTAAAATATATTGTATTGATTTTCCATAGCGAGGAAGGGAGAGAGACAGAAAGTTAGAAA
>NW_006325661.1:0-296 GCF_000327345.1 Myotis davidii
GTGCACAGACCCAGGTATTTGGGAATTTAGGATAAAAGGAGTATTTGCGAGGGAAAGATGGGTTATTTAATAAGCAGTGCTTTAGGACAGCTGGATCTGTGAAAGTGAGTTAGATCTCTACCTCACAGTTTCCACAAAAATTAGTTCCAGAGGGAAAAAATAATAAAGCTAAACTATAAAACTACTGAAGAAAATATGGGATATTTTCAAACCTCTGGTGGGGGATGGCCTGTTATAAACATGACATGAAACCTAAAAGGTTTATAATAAGGGAAATGATATAATGAGGGAAAAGA
>NW_006325662.1:0-296 GCF_000327345.1 Myotis davidii
TTAAAGAACATTAAACTAGGGTCCATGTGACTTAAATTCTAATTTCCATTCTACCACTGACTAGCTTTATGACCATGGATGAGTCAATTAACCTCTCTGAGCCTTGTAAGGAGGTAACTGATGTTTGTGTTTCATGATCATTTCAAAGAAGCATATTTGTTTCATTTCTCCTTTCATAGTTTTTAGCTAGTAATTGTGATAATAATAACTGTTGTCACTTATTGAGTGTAGAATTCTAGATTAGTAAGATTACCAACAATTCAAGCTTATCTACACTAATAAAAGACAAACATGCA
>NW_006325663.1:0-296 GCF_000327345.1 Myotis davidii
CTCCAATTTAGTGTTATTTCCAGCCTGGCCCTGTGATGAGGTGCCTGACAGGTCTGCCTGTTCAGCTGCCATTTTCTCCTGCCATTATTTCTTGGAACAGGTTCTCTATTCCTTTCTCACATTCTGCTCCTTCTGGTACACTATAATGCTAATGTGACATTTCATGTTGTTCCAAAGCTTAGACTCTCCTGCTTTCCACTTTTTTCTCCATGCACTGCTCTGAATGGCTGTTTTTTTCTACGTTACTTTGTAATTCACTGATACGGTCCTCAGCCTCTTCTAGTCCACTGTTACAT
>NW_006325664.1:0-296 GCF_000327345.1 Myotis davidii
TGTGTGTGTGTGTGTGCAGGCGCACGCGCAAATAAGATTCTGATCAACACCATCAGAACAAGGGCCGCCATGTGGATGTAGGGTCGGGGTAGGGGTGGTAGAAAGTCATAGAGTGAGCCAGGCCGCAGAGACCCAGTCAGGTTTCCACAGATCTCTGAGGGGCGGGGTGGAGTGTCCATGGCCTCGGGAGTTTCATTCTGATACTGCCCACCAGGGTGAGAGGGGGGAGTTGCCCGGGCCCCTGGTCCACTCTGAACTGCCATCACTGCTCCTTTCTAATCATTATTATTTTTTTA
>NW_006325665.1:0-296 GCF_000327345.1 Myotis davidii
TGTGTGTGTGTGTGTGAATGTGGTGAGAACTTTTAAGATCTACTTTAAGCAACTTTCAAATATTCAATACAGTATTAGTAACTATAAACACCATGTTGTACATCACATTCCCAGGGTTTATTTATCTTATAAGTGGAAGGTTGTACCTTTTGTCAAAACCACCTTCACCAATTTCCCCTACTCCATCCCCACTCTGGCAATCACCAATGTGCTGTTTCTATGAGTTCAGTTTTTTTAGATTCCCCATAAAAGTGAGAACACATATTTGTTTTTATCTGTCTGACTTATTTCACTTA
>NW_006325666.1:0-296 GCF_000327345.1 Myotis davidii
TTTCATGTGTCTTGAAATATTCTTTTTTTAAAATGGCCAACACCATTCTTAGCTCATAGGCCATGAAAAGCAGGCAGTGGGCTGGATTTGGCCCATGGGTAGAGTTAGCTGTCCCTTATATAGTCTTTTATCTTATATAAAATGTTTTAAAATTACAGGTTGTAAGTCTAAAGACTTTGGAAACTTGTTTCTGGATTTCTCATTTTAAAACTTACCAGACAAGTTCTCTCTGGATAAATATACTCACATGAGAGAGAAAAAATAATTCAGAATATAAATCCCTACTTAAAAAAAAA
>NW_006325667.1:0-296 GCF_000327345.1 Myotis davidii
CAATGTTATTGACTATATTCTCTGTGCTGTACTATCACTGTGGCTATTTTGTAACTACCAATTTGTGCTTCTTAAGTCCTCCAGCCAGGATATCTTTTTAATTTTATCTCTGCAAATGTGAGCAAGATTGACAATGACCAAGTGAATTGTAAAAATAACAAAAATAATAACTCTAACTTATTGACCATGTGCTATGAACTATCTACTGTACATTATGCAATCACTTGACAAATATAATCTCATTTCACTTCCAAAAACTTCATTTCAGCCTTAGCCAGTTTTGCTCAGTGGATAGA
>NW_006325668.1:0-296 GCF_000327345.1 Myotis davidii
GCCCTTGACTGGAATTGAACTCAGGGCCCTTCAATCTAAGGGCCGACCACTGAGGGCTCTAACCACTGAGAACCCGGCTAGGGCATCACTGTTTTTACTGTGCTCTCCTGCTCCTCTCCTGCCCATTGGCTTGGGGTAGGAGAGCAAGTCTCCCCTTCTTCCTCAAAGGCGATGAACAAGCCTGATAGTCTCCCTCCTTCTAGTATCTTCCTAACATAGTCCAAGCGTGGGATGGGTGGGTGAGATAATGATAGGGATAAATCAGTTAGTTCAGACCATTTTAGGACTCTTGGAAA
>NW_006325669.1:0-296 GCF_000327345.1 Myotis davidii
ATTAGCTCCATCTTTTATCTCCCATTTCAGTGGCTTTCGACCTTTGGCCTCATTGTTTCTGATGTTCCCTCCACCCTCTGACGGGTCCTGAACGGCAAAGTTGGGTTAGAGCCCCGAGCAGGACAGGCCTGGCCTCCCTGCACTCTGCTTACTACATCGCCCCAAGAAGTCTGGTCTCCAGAGAAGTAGCAACCATTTTTTAACAGTGAATTCAAGCTTTTCATTTATTTTGTGCCTTTCTTTTATGCTTTATAACAAATCGAGATTTAAATATAAATCAAACAAAAGGCTTGAGG
>NW_006325670.1:0-296 GCF_000327345.1 Myotis davidii
TGGCTTAGAGGATGATCATCCATCAGTTCATGCTTTTGTCAAATATCTTTTCTGCATCTACTTAGATGATCATATGGTTTTTATTCTTTACTCTGTTAATGTGGTAAATTACCTTTGAAGATTTTCTAGCATGAAGCCAGCTTTGTATTCCTGGGATAAACTCAACTTGATTATGATACATTATATTTTTTACACTCAGTTGTATTATTTTAATAATATGTTATTTAGGATTCTTTATGTTCTTGAGTGAAATGGGCCTGTAATTTTTTCTTTCTTTTTAAAAATCTTTATTGTTG
>NW_006325671.1:0-296 GCF_000327345.1 Myotis davidii
TGTTTTGTGTTCTACCAGGACCCCTGACTTGGGAGGCTCACCTTATTTCTAACAATGTCATTAAAGAAATTTCTAAAAAATGTATTTGAGACAAGTGGAAAGTAGTCTCAGGTAGTAAATCAGAGGTTTAAAAAGCAAATATTAAATCTAAATTAACATAAACAGTAAAAAATAATAGAAACAACCTATAAAATATAAAAAGGAAAAAATTAAGGTAAGATACACAATAATATATAATTGGGGTAGAGGGTGGGAATAGAATTAAAATAACCTTTGCCGTATAAATGAGCTGAACT
>NW_006325672.1:0-296 GCF_000327345.1 Myotis davidii
AAGGGAGGAAGGACTGGTAGAAGATGGAAAGAAGATGAAGAGAAATTGAGAAGAAAAGGGGAAAAGGGGAGAGGAAGAGAACCCTTTTAAAGAACATGCCTTTGTATATGATACTTTGCGGTTCAAAAAAGCACAAAGATCTATAGTCATGGCATAGGTTATTTTTTCTCCCTTTTTATTCATAGAAAATAAGTTCTTGTTTATTGTTCTGTTTTAAATCAGGTAAGAATGTCACTAAAGTACTCCGTAACAGACTAGTTTTTCAAATGATGTGTGTGTGTGTGTGTGTGTGTGTG
>NW_006325673.1:0-296 GCF_000327345.1 Myotis davidii
TTTTTTTAAGCCTATGGATACAGGTATAGATTTTGGGGGGATTGAAGGAAGTGATCTAAGGAGATTTTAACCTTATCTGTAATGCTTTACTCTTTTACATGGGGAATGTATTTATATAATTCTTATGTAATTAAAAGCAAATTGTAAATAATTTTTAAATCCAAATAGAAGATAACTAAAAAGAAAAGAAAATCTCCTATGATCTGCTATCCAGCCTTCTATATAGTCCTTTGTATACAGACTTTTCTTTTTAAAAAAATTTTGTGGTAAAATATACATAATACAAAATTTACCAT
>NW_006325674.1:0-296 GCF_000327345.1 Myotis davidii
CTTTAAGCCATGTGTCACCTCCAAGGCACCCAATTCCTAGAATGCAAGGACATAAAAGGGCCAATGTTATTTCTACGGCCAAGAGAGACACTGGAAAAGGGTGTGCCCTGGGTCGGGACTTCCTCAAGGGCTGCGCCCCTTCTGTCAAAGTTTTCGCCACTGGAAGAGGGACTGTCCCTGGGTCTGGAAGGCCTGTGGACCAGTACCTACCCACACAATGGCCTTGAACTAATAGGGCTCAATGCTCCAGTCTGCCCCCACTGAGGGTACCATCTATGAAAGATGGAGCCAAGGGT
>NW_006325675.1:0-296 GCF_000327345.1 Myotis davidii
ACAGTGTGTTTGTATCAGAGTCTATTGGAGGTGTGTTTATTACTAGCAGAATTATATGGAGATACTGAACCAACGATTCTGGAGCTATCCGAAGGAAAACAAAAAAGAGAGCACACACAGTGTCTAGAGGTTAACTAGTAGGTTAACTGATTGAAATATGTCAATATCCTTTATACATGTATAATAATTACCATAGTACCCATATGTTTACTTAAAAATTTAATTTTTATGCCAAACATATCCTATAGCCTAAGAGTTAAAATGAAAATTCTATCCTAACATTTAAAAAAGCAGTA
>NW_006325676.1:0-296 GCF_000327345.1 Myotis davidii
CAGCTACACTGCCTGGCATTGCATCCCAAGCTAGCCTCTTCCCAGTTGGCAACTTGCTTAACCCGTCTCTCAGTTTCCTCACCTGTAAGTGGGCAATGATAACTGCGCCTATCCCACTTCCCAAGAACTAATGCTGCAAGGATTAAATACGTTAATCTGTGTAGACTGTTTAGAATAGTGCCTGGTACAAAGCGGCCACTGATAATAGCTGGTAAGTATTAGCTACTATTAACTTTAATTGGCCCAGCCTTCTCATCCCCTTTCTGATTCCCAGCAGCCCAGGGAGGTAGAAAGGG
>NW_006325677.1:0-296 GCF_000327345.1 Myotis davidii
CCTATGCAGAGAGCATAGCTGGTGATGAGAAGAAACCAGGAAGAGGGTTTGGGAGCCACACAACAGAGAGCATATTTCCCTTTGGAGGCTCTGGATGCAAAAGTAATCCTGTGTGTGAGTCCCAGAATTCACACCTGCTAGGTCAAAAGCACCCACTCCATCCCGACAAGATCCAGAGGAAAGGATTCCCACAACTCAGGGAAGTCTTCCTCATTCTTTTGGAGCAACAACCTGTTGCCTATGTCAAAACCCTTCTCCTCTGTGAACTCTTCTTTGGCCGATATACTCAACTCAGT
>NW_006325678.1:0-296 GCF_000327345.1 Myotis davidii
CACCCACATTGTGGAGAGTAATCTGCTTTACTCAGAGAGTACCAATTTAAATGTTAATCACCTGTGAAAGAACCTTCACAGGCCAGACAACTGAGCACTTGAGTCCAGCCAATTGACACATAAAAGTAACTATCACATGTACAGAAACTAACTTTACACTTATTGATGTTATATGTCTTTTTTTTGTATGTTCAAGGCAAATTTATTTCCTGCAATTCTTTCAAACTAGGCAACTATTTGAGGGGGCATAATAAATTGTCCAAAATTAGAATCTATAATAATAAAAGCACAATATG
>NW_006325679.1:0-296 GCF_000327345.1 Myotis davidii
AGTTCAGGCCAAATTGGACTCATGTTTCTGGATATAAAACTCTTTGTGACAGTCTGGAAAAGTTAAATGTTTGCATCATTTGGGTTTTTCTCCAAGCAGTCCTTAGACAAGGGTTTGAATGTAGAAGGTTTAAGAGTGAAGCAAGGATAGGAAATAAGAAAGAGGTGGGAGGCAGCCAGCAAAGAGTGTTATTTAGTCAGGAGGCATTGGTGGGTCACTGGAGCTTAATTCTGCTGGGAATTCTGGGATCCAGGCGAGAAACCTTGCTTCAAAGGTATCCCACAGGAGGGTCCAGG
>NW_006325680.1:0-296 GCF_000327345.1 Myotis davidii
AAGGGGGTGAAGGGATAAGGATAAAGTAGTCTAATGAATTGAGAAGTGCACACAGGGCGTTAGGAAGTAGAAAAGATGCTGTTGAATTTGGTCTGTCCCTTTGGTTGGTCTTGTTCCTTATCAGGACGCTGAACCATGCCAGCAGGGCTCAATAAATATTTATTAAATTCTTACCGTGGACAATGTGAGAATATAAAATGCAGTAGGCTGCTGCTGCTATTGTTACCCAAATCAGTTGTAGGTTTCCAGGATTGTCTTTGACTCTGTACTCTGCTGCACAATAACTGATATCAGAA
>NW_006325681.1:0-296 GCF_000327345.1 Myotis davidii
CATGTGCCCTGACCAGGAATAGAACCCGTGACCTCCTAGCTCATAGGCTGACACTCAACCACTGAGTCAGACCATAAAAAGGGGAGATTTCAACAATAAGACACAAAGAGCAAAAAGGTTTGAAAAAGATTAATTCAATTCCATTAAAATCTTTCAAAATCTTGCATTAGAAGAAATGTTATATAAGGAAAGAGGATTGTTACAGACTGAAAAGAAGATATTTATAAACAGAGGATAACATAACACAGAATAAGTAACTTCTACAAATTAATAGTTTTCTTTAAATATATTTTTTT
>NW_006325682.1:0-296 GCF_000327345.1 Myotis davidii
CTGTACCGGAAATAGAGATGTAATCAGTATCCTTGTAACCCAACAGCTGTTTCTATGAGTGGTTTCAATGTTTGAACATGGCCCCACTGAGAGGTAGGCTCTATTTACATGTATTCTAGCATTTCAGATACCTTCGTCTACAATTCCAAGTACTACCAATTTGATTTCTTAGACGTTCAGTGTAACTACCATCATATTCCGATGTCTATAGGTGTGAATTCTAAATGATTGTAACCAGGTTTCTTTGAAAACACGAACAGATAGAACCGGAATTATAAATGTAAACAGAATAGTCG
>NW_006325683.1:0-296 GCF_000327345.1 Myotis davidii
GCATCACGCTTATACCATAAGGAATGGCTGGGGGGCTTAACTGAGGAACTTTCTCAGCCTGTTTCCTGACCACAGAGTTCTAAAGTCCAAAGGCCTCTTTTCATCTTGCACTGTATCCTTTTAATTTCAACTTGAAATCATTCTTTTTAAAATGTGGTTTTGTGTAAGGTATCAATTATAATCCACCCCATCAGACAAAATTTACATCCACAAATCTCCTTGAGGTATAAGCCCTTCTCTATCTTAGGCTGTGCCGTGGTTTCCTTTTGCAGCTAAAACCAAATAGCCACAATTGT
>NW_006325684.1:0-296 GCF_000327345.1 Myotis davidii
ATATAGATATAGATATAGATATAGATAGATATGATAAATATAACATGTTATAAGCACTAATTATACACTAAATAATTATGGTAAAAAATAGAGCATCTGAGACCATAATTGTGTATAGCAAATATAAAAGGAGATATGTAATATAAGATAAATACCAGTTTAAATAGTATAGTGAGCAGTACATCTGTTCTTAAGAAGTCCTAGACCTAACCTCAGCTATAAAATAAAAGAGGATTTGAAAAACTGAGGAAAGAGGAAAAAGAACATGAAGGAAAGAAGTTAGAAGGAATACAGAA
>NW_006325685.1:0-296 GCF_000327345.1 Myotis davidii
ACCCTAAATACTGTCTTACTTCTCATCTCAAGCCAACATTTTTTTATTAGGAAAAGAAAAGTGTCAGGAAAGGGTTTGGAATTCAGGGGAAAGGTTTACCAGGTAAAAGCTGCAGGCCTGCGATTTTCCTAGCATCCCTGCATCTGCTGACCAGCGATTCTTTATCTGCATCCTGGGCAGCGGGACAGTCTACCCCTGGGGCACAGTGGCTCACATGCCACCATTGCTTTCAGTCCCTCCTGGGCACAAAGGAGGAATTGTTTGCTCATCTCCTGGAATCAGGGTAGATCACGTCA
>NW_006325686.1:0-296 GCF_000327345.1 Myotis davidii
TTTTTGCTGAGATAATTCTCGTTGTCAGATGTTAAGCAAACCTGGTCCCTGCCCAATAAATGCTGGTAATTAATATCTTTCAATCACCAAGACAACCCAAAATGTCCCCTCTAACTCCTCATGTCTACTATCTGTCTAACCTACTAGAATACAAGCTTCATGTAAGAAAAGATGTATATCTACCTAGTTCACTAATACATTCCTAAGGCCTGAAACAGAATCTGGGGAGGCAAGCAGTGAGGCACAAAGGAAAGTATATCTTTTTTTTTTTTAAAGTAAATCTTTATTGTTCAGAT
>NW_006325687.1:0-296 GCF_000327345.1 Myotis davidii
AACTAAACAAAATAGAGACAAGCAATCTATCAGATACAGCTTTCAAAACACTATTTATAAGGATGCTCAGTGATCTCAGTCAGAATCTCAACAAGGAGATAGGAAACATAAAAATGGGGATAGAAAAACATAAAGTAAGAACCAATTAGAAATGAAGAATACATTAGAGGGGCCCTGGCCAGTATGGCTCAGTGGTAGAGCATCAGCTCACACACCAAAGTGTCTGTCATGGGTTCAATTCCCGGTCAATGGCACATACCTGGGTTGCAGGTCAATCCCAGGCCCTGATCAGGGCA
>NW_006325688.1:0-296 GCF_000327345.1 Myotis davidii
TTCCTTCAATTCAGGAAAAACTGAATGACAGATATAGGATTAACAAAAAATGGTGGGAGAAGTGCACTTTCACCTATATATGTATTAACAGCCAATTTTTAAAAAAAGGAATCAAAATAGAAATTAGTTATAAAAAGGTCAAACGAGGTTGACTGGTGACAGGAAAAAGCTATTAGTTAACAGGATACTTTCAATAGGAGTCAAATTTAAGGTACTTACAAATATAGGGATCTTGTGGTCAGGAGGCAAAAGGATCTCACTTATATCTTTATACTAGAGGCCTGGTGCATGAAATT
>NW_006325689.1:0-296 GCF_000327345.1 Myotis davidii
AGAACCACTGTGTTAGACAATGAGAAAAAGATATGAGCAAAAGAAACACACATCCCCGCCCTCCTGCCCTCATTAAACATAGTTTGAGGGTACTAATCAGTTAGTACAAAGGCATCTTCACAGAAAGATATAATTTCAAATGATTTTAATACATAAATACTAATCATAAATTAAGAAAATCAAAATGGAGTTATGAAAAAAATGATGTCCATTAAAAGCAAAAAAGGAGTACTACTAAGGTAATATGCAAATTAACTCTTGTACCCTCACAAGATGGCTGCCTAGGACCAGGCCGG
>NW_006325690.1:0-296 GCF_000327345.1 Myotis davidii
ATCAATAAAAATATATTTTAAAAAAAGATTTCATGATGCAAAAAGTAAACAGTTATTGTAGGAAAGAGGTTACATAGGTGAATGCCTTTGTTCTTAGAAGATACATGATGAAGTTTTTAGAGGTACGTGACTTATTTTCCATGAGAAAAAATATAGAGAGCACGCACATGCAATGTGGCAGAAATGCTAACAGTGTGGGTATCACTATGTTCTTCTTAACTTTTCAACAAATTTAAAATATTTCAAGGTGAAAAGTTAAGGGATGCATATATTCTTTCTGATTGGTGATTTGGGTT
>NW_006325691.1:0-296 GCF_000327345.1 Myotis davidii
CCAGAGGCCTGCTGTGCGGCCCCAGGTGTGCTGTGCACTTCCAGGTCCCGTAAATAATAAACCTTTATTTTTTTTTAAGTTTCCTGATGTAACCTGGAAAAGGGTGTCTTGTAATCATAATAAGACCACCAGGGCCAGTCCAGCCACACATTGGTTATTGACAGGCTGAGATCAGCACAAACAAAGCTTTCAGTTTAGTTCAAGCTCAGAGTCGGCATTTTGGGGAAATAAGGGCACACAGCTGGTTATAATGATCACCAAATAGTGTGTGTATAGATAGATAGATAGATAGATAG
>NW_006325692.1:0-296 GCF_000327345.1 Myotis davidii
GCTCAACATCACTAATCATTAGAGAAATGCAAAGTAACACCACAATGAGATATCACCTTACACCTGTCAGTATGGCTATCATTAAAAAATCAACAAACAAAAAGAGTTGGTGAAGATGTGAAGAGAATCCTTATGCACTATTAGTGGGATTGCAAATTGGTACAGCCACTATAGAAGTTTTTCTAAAAATTAAAAATAGAACTGCTAAATGACCCAGCAATCCCATTTCTGGGCATTCTAAGGAAATCAAAAACACTAATTCTAAAGAATATATGCATCCCTATGTTCATTGCAGC
>NW_006325693.1:0-296 GCF_000327345.1 Myotis davidii
TGGTGGGTGTTCAAAACCATTTTTTTAAATTCGATGTCTCTGTGTAAGTGCTCGTACAGTCTCAAAACACACACTCAAGCCAACAGTTTATATATTTGAAGCTCACCTGTTTGATAGGATAATGTTAATTAGGTAAGCAACATATTGTTAAAATCAATCAGTTGATTATTTGATCTTTTCCACCCTTTAGTCCCATGGATTTTCTTTTAAACTGTGTGATGTTTATGTGTGGTGAGTACCACTCAATAGACACTACTTTCTTTTTTATTTTTTAAAGATTTTTAAATTGATTTTTA
>NW_006325694.1:0-296 GCF_000327345.1 Myotis davidii
CAGCTTGTGGCTCCCTCTGCTGGGACTGGGTGCATTTGGAAAGGACCAAGATGCTCACCAAGGTTTGTTTTTCTAGACCCTGGTCCAGAAGCAGATCAGGCAAAGACTCAAAACATCCAGAAAACTGCCTTTTCCTGCAGGCTGGTTGTTATGCTCAGTCTCTTAATGAGCATCAGGCTGTAGACCATAGCAAGGCGTAAACTCCGTAGGGTAGGGTGAGAGGTTTTCCAATGGGTGGGGCAACTGCTCACCCCCAGGCACAAGCTGCCTGGATGGTTAAGGTCTGCCTGAGAAAG
>NW_006325695.1:0-296 GCF_000327345.1 Myotis davidii
AGAAAGTTACCTACAAGGGATCTCCCATCAGAGTATCAACTGATTTCTCAACAGAAACACAGAAAGTTATCCGTCCATCTGCATACATGCCAAGCAAATAATCATTTTTTATTCAAGATTTCAAACTTAAATTATTCCTTTTTAATTGTAGATAAATTAACAAGTTAGGATTCTTCTGTGTTTGTTATGGAAAGGGTATACTTTGAGATGGGAAGGGAAAGGATATATTTCCCTTTTCAATGCCTACTTTGTTCTTCAAAAAGTAATTTTTTTAAACATATTTTATTGATTTTTTA
>NW_006325696.1:0-296 GCF_000327345.1 Myotis davidii
AAAAAAAAAAGACTTCTCCCATTTGTAAAGCATGAGGGGTGTACAATCCATGAAATCCTCATCTAGACTAGCACTCCTTTGGATTTATGAGAGGTCTCCACTATCAAACTTAATGGTAATTCAAGGATTATAATAGAATTGTTTAAAAGAATGAAAACATTTCTCTCAACCTGAACTGCTAAGCTTCTAGAGGCTAAGATGTCAATTTTCTTCTCCCCAATTTATACCTCTTCTTGAAACATTGACATAAAACTGATTAAGATACTTGCTCATAGATATCATCCTAAACAACTTAT
>NW_006325697.1:0-296 GCF_000327345.1 Myotis davidii
AGGAGAGAGTGCACATCACCTTGCCCAAGTTAGAAAGCTTGATAAGTGTGTAGAGAATGCACATTTTTATACTCTGTGTGTTGTAACCTAAATTAGAATTGTATAGTATTTTGTCAGCTATTTTGTTGTATGTGTCAACTCAAAATACACATGCTTTTTAATGCAGAAATTCTAATTTTTATCACTTCCCTAGATTCATGCTCTGAATGTTCGTGAAGATAGAGACTTGAATAAGAATTTTTATAACAGTGATGTTTGAAATAAAATTTTAAAAAGAAAGTGGCCATTGAAAGGTA
>NW_006325698.1:0-296 GCF_000327345.1 Myotis davidii
TCCACTCTACTTTTTGCTATGCTAACAAAAAATGTCTAAAATAGGATTTCCCCACATATAAAACCTTACTTCTAGTGGCATATTTATAAAAGAAATGACTACTCTAGTCTTCTAACTCAAGTGCATGAAATTTAGATTGTTTACCAAGGTTTAGAGAAATAAGAAGAGTTGCAAAACAGATATGTTACACGTGGGAAAACATCTGCTTAGGAGAATAAACATTGGATGATAAAATTGTGACAATGTTAAGTAGGTCTTGCTGAAATGCCTGAGAAAAATTTCAGTAAGTAGCAAAA
>NW_006325699.1:0-296 GCF_000327345.1 Myotis davidii
CCGGGACACCCGGAGCCCGGACCTCCCCAGGTGGGTCCCTCGGGCACGCCCCTTCCCGGAGGCAGCTGCTCTGGCCGGAGCGCCTCACTCCGCTTGCTTTTTCTCTGACCTGTTTCTCCAAGAATCTAGAGGCCGCTCGTTTCTAGAAAACATTTGCAGAGCCCGGGGTGCTCCACGCGGCACCTCTCAGCAGCCCCCTGGCAGGCATGGCGGCGGGGGCCCTGCAAGAGCCTCCTGCTGGCCACGCAGTCCTCTCTGAGCTTGGGCTCGGCTCTGAGTCTGGGGCTCGGCTCTGA
>NW_006325700.1:0-296 GCF_000327345.1 Myotis davidii
AAGTCCTAGACAAACCAGACAGTTGGTTACCAGCACAGGGTAAATCCAGCTCCTGTCAGTCACTAGTTGAGGACTGCTCCTGGGGTGGAACAAAGAGGTGACCAGCAGAGACAGAGCAGAGGGCCTAGGTAAGGTGGGATGGTGTGGTAACACCCTGGGAATTTGGACTTTCTCTTATGAGGGAAAAAAGCTTGTGGAGGTTTTTACAAAATGGTATTTTGACATAAATAAATGATGATCACACTCAGGGAGCCATAAACTTTATTCTAGGCCCTCATGACTAAAATAGCCAATCA
>NW_006325701.1:0-296 GCF_000327345.1 Myotis davidii
TCCTCCTACTCTTCCCCCTTGTCCTCCTCACCTTCCCCTTCTCTTATCATCAGCTGATAGTTGTTGTTATATTACTATTATTATTGCCATATAGCAGAGTAGTGTAATGCATACAGGGTTTGAATTCCAGTCCCAGCTCTACCTAGCCTTCTTGATTTTGCTGCACCAGGAGTCAGATGATCTATATTTCTGGGCTGTTTCTAATCATTATACCATCTTGAAAACGGCAGGGATGCTATACTAGACTGAGACAAATAGCCCATTTTCTCATTCATTAATTACTTTTGAATGCAACC
>NW_006325702.1:0-296 GCF_000327345.1 Myotis davidii
CTGAGCCAAACCAGCTAGGGCTATTTTCTTTTTTTATTTCTGTCCTGTTTGGTGTAAAATGGCATCTCACTGTGGTTTTGATTTTTATTTCACTAATGATGTTGACTTTGTTTTCATGTGCTTATTGGCTATTACTGTATCTTCTTTGCACAAATGTCTATTCATATCCTGTTTCATTTTTCATTAGGTTGTATGTCTTTGTGCCTTTGAGTTGTGGGAGTTTTTTGCATATTCTGAACACTAGACCCCTGTTAGATATATGATTTGCAAATATTTTCTCCCATGCTCTATGTTGT
>NW_006325703.1:0-296 GCF_000327345.1 Myotis davidii
AAAGGGGAAGGAAGGCCATTCTGAGAATAGACCAGAACTGAAATCTTTTACACTATCAGGACCAATAAAAGGTATCTTTTATTTTTTTTCATACAATTTCCATAGAATATATGATCTAATCCTCGCGTTTATGGGACTTCCTAAAAGACCCTAAGTAAGAGGCACAAAGTTTCTTCTAAGTTGATTACATTTCCCTATTCCAGGTAGTTTAAACCAACTGTCAACAAAGTTTCCTCCTCTTTCTTTCAATTTCCGAAGACCTTTTTTATTTTTTAAGAGAGAGAGAGAGAGAGAGA
>NW_006325704.1:0-296 GCF_000327345.1 Myotis davidii
TTTTCAAAGGAAACTGAATTTGATTTGTTTAGTCCAGGGAGCAATTTATGCAAAGAAATCTACAAATAGACACGTCATAGTAAAATTGCTGAAAGCCAAAGAAAACGAGCAAGAGAAAAATTGCTTATCAATTACGAGGAAAATCCAATATGATCAGCAACTAACTTCTGAGTGGGAAAATGGAGGCTAGAAGACAGTGGCATAACATATTCAAAGTGTCAAAGAAAAAATCTCCAATCAAGAATCCTATACTCAGCAAAGCTACCTTTCAAAAATGAAGGCTAAATAAAGACACT
>NW_006325705.1:0-296 GCF_000327345.1 Myotis davidii
AAAAAAAAATAAAATAAAAAGAACAACAACAAAAAACACAGAGGAACAATTCCCAACTAAAGGAGGTTAACGAGACATGACAAACCCAATGCCTGTGTCTAGGTTGAATACTAAAACTAAAAAGAAGGAGGGAAATAGAGAAGTATCACTCTTTTTATTCTAGGCTATCTGCACTGACGTATTTCAAGGTATTGGAACATATGTTCAAGTTATTCTAAAATGGTTAAGGGGAAAAAACATACATTTATGTAGAGATATAGATATATGTCAAAACTTGACATTTCTGAAGAAAAGCG
>NW_006325706.1:0-296 GCF_000327345.1 Myotis davidii
CTTCCATCGGCCGCCACAGGTCAACGCCCGACCCCATGGGAATCCACATCACCTGGGCTGAGTCCACAGCACACACAGGACCTGGGGTTCACGCCTGCCCGTCCTCCTTTGAAATCCCCCACAAAACCCACCAAATATTAAACACTAAACCACCAAGTGGTCTTCAAATCCACAACGTGATACTGAAGAACAAAGCAGTACAGTCCCCAGTGCGGAGGGAAAAGAGTGGCAACACCTGGTTAGAAGTGTGTCCACGTGGATGGAGAGCAGGTGGGGCACCTGCTGAGACATCACCC
>NW_006325707.1:0-296 GCF_000327345.1 Myotis davidii
GTAGTTTTTCCATGTGAGCTTCCAAAACTACAATGCAATGAACATGTAACTCAGGGCAGGGACCCCTCACCTCACAAACCTCAGGCCGTTGTTGATTTGACTTCCAGAGCCTTTAGTTGAAATCAGTGCCAAAGAGGCTCTGCAGAACCCAGAGAAGTATTTGCTAATTTGCCCTGGGGCAAAATATCAGTATCAAGCATAAATGTAGATTATTTCCCCATGCTACCAATATAGTCGTCTACCTGTTTGAAGTATTTCTGATTGATGTTTAGAGAGAGGAAGTGGGGGATGAGAGA
>NW_006325708.1:0-296 GCF_000327345.1 Myotis davidii
TATGCCATGAGATTTTTTTAAAAAAAGGTTGAAAATCACTGATCTATATAATTAACTGCATAAGTCAAAATATAGACAAACCTCCAAATGGTTCTAAAATATTTTTATAACATATGAATTAATAATCTCTTTGCAAAAAGGTAGAGTAAATAACATGCAAAATCTTAAGTATGGGAATTAGAAAAGGAGATGCAACATCTAAAATATATTCCAGAAGCATGCTACATTTTTATGGAGCAAGGATCAGCAATCTATTTTCTGAAAAGGGCCAGGGAATAAACATTTTTGCCTTTGTG
>NW_006325709.1:0-296 GCF_000327345.1 Myotis davidii
TTCATGTCTGCAACCCCTCATATCCTTCACTCTAGCTAAGAAAAAGAGCCCCGGGGCATAGTTCTAACACAGATCTCTTGAACACACCAGTTGTGCAGTCTACTTGCACACGCTCAATGTTGATATCACCTGCCCTCAGCTTTTCCAACATGTTCTAACCTGTCTCCAACGGTGAGGTCGTACCTTAAATGGTAGCCGATGCCCCATTTCTTCTTCAGGAATAGAGACGAACCTGCACACCTCAGCTTCCCATTAGATATAAACACCTTTCGGTCTAAGTATTAAAAGCAAAAAAA
>NW_006325710.1:0-296 GCF_000327345.1 Myotis davidii
ACTGCAGGTCCAAAGACTCTGCATGCTTGATGCCTGCCAGCTCCGATCTTTGGGATGGGGACAGGGAAAGAAGAGATGCGCTCCCCGCGCCCCCGCCACCCCCCCCCTCCAGGAATCAGGAGTTGCAGCTGAGAGACCAAGAGGAGGGGGAGTTTCCACCTCTTTGCCTCCCCTCCCCTTCTTCCCCCCTCCCCCCACATTCTTGCCCCGGTAACTCTTACACAGCACCAAGGGACCGCACAGTCCCGCCTTTTGCAGAGGGTGTCAGATCGGCCCTGTGGTCCCTGCCCAAGGGC
>NW_006325711.1:0-296 GCF_000327345.1 Myotis davidii
GTGCCCTGACCAGGAATAGGACCAGCAACCTTTCAGTGCACGGGAGGACACCCTACCTCTGAGCCACACCGGCCCAGGCTCAGGCTGGAGGTTTGATCTTGTGGACAAAAATAGATTTCATACTTTAGATCCACCGGAGTCACCATTGTCACTTTACTTGCATAACCAATTAGGAACAAAACCAGAAACAGAGTCCTTGATAGAGTAATGGGTGTGAGTGAAAAGGGGCCGCATGCTAACCTGACAGCTCAGGTGAGCCTAGGTGGCGGCCTTGCAAACTCAAAGACCTAAAGTAA
>NW_006325712.1:0-296 GCF_000327345.1 Myotis davidii
TGCATTTTGACAAGTTCACCAGTTGATTCCCATGTGTATTAAAGTGTGAGTAGCACTGATCTAAAGGCCTCATCCTTAGCCTCTGGGAAAGAAGCTTCCTCTGGTGACATTTAAGATAAGGCATTTTCTTGTGACTTTCCTTGTTTCTACCTCTGTCCAGTCAATTTCTTCTGTTTTGTGAATGTCATTTTATCCTTTTTAAGCATTACTGATTCAGGCAAGTTTCGAATTATGTAAAGTCTACCATTGCTTGCATCTATTTCATATTATACTAGAGGCTCGATGCATGAAAATTT
>NW_006325713.1:0-296 GCF_000327345.1 Myotis davidii
ACAACCTTGGCATATCAGGATGATGCTCTAGCCTTACCTGGCCAGGGCATCAAACCTTAATTTTTGGATGAGATACTGAGAGATGAACAGGTTTCCTGATGATCACACAGCAATTCCTCTAGGCTGTTGTGATAAGAAACTGACAATCTCAATAATTTCTTTACAGATTATTAAAATGTCTTCAGATAACAATTAGGAATATCAAAATCAGCATAATTCCATTCATACTGCAGTGAATTTGATTTGACTATTTGCTTCAGGAATTTTTTAATATGCTTTTATTGATTTCAGAGAGG
>NW_006325714.1:0-296 GCF_000327345.1 Myotis davidii
TTAGCACAGTGACTACATACAGTAAGTATTAAATAAATGTTTATTGTGTTCAGGAACGTTTTAAACAGCCATTTCTAAGATATCAGTCTCCATTTATAGTGTTTTCCAAGTTGAATTACCCATAAGCAGTATTTCTACTTTTTCGGTTCAGTGGAGAGAGTAAAGATAAAATGCTGTGGGGATTAACTCCTTACTTTGAAAACTGGTGAATAAAGGAGGAAAAAAATTAAGCATTATGTTGCCTTTTCTATATGAGCTGTACTACAGGGTAACCACATAATAAATGAGAAGTTTTT
>NW_006325715.1:0-296 GCF_000327345.1 Myotis davidii
AAGGAGGGGGGTGCTATGAAGTCTCATTGGTTTACAAATTTCACAAATGCCTTAACTATTATAAACTTTCTTCACAGTTTTACTCCTGAGCTATTTCTATTTAGTAAATACAGGATAAAGGGATTAAACGAACTACTCTACTGATGACTGATACTGAAGGGGCCTTCACATTCTTCATATGAGGAGTGTTCTTTATTCCAGGGCTGGTGTGGGCGGCCAGGCTTTGAGGCCTGGGCCCCAAGCAGAGATCAGAACATGGGCCTTGAGGCTAGACCAGGGGTGGGCAAACTTTTTGA
>NW_006325716.1:0-296 GCF_000327345.1 Myotis davidii
TGCCTATATCGCCGCCATCTTCTTCTCTCCTCTCTTTCTTTTAGTTTAAATTAAAAACAACAACAAAACAAAACAAAACACAAATAAACAGACAGAAAAACAGTGGCTCCATATAAGAATTGGTAATAGAGCAGACTGTGTGAAGAGATGGATGAAGGTAGCAACAGTCTTTTCAATATTAATTTAGAGAGAAATGCCATCACAGTTCTGAGACCTCTCTCTCTCTTTCACATAAAAAATCTTTAATAAAAAAAATCATCCCTGAGCATTTAGACAGGTGCCACTCTATTGCAGGC
>NW_006325717.1:0-296 GCF_000327345.1 Myotis davidii
GATATTACAAATACTTAAATTTGGAGATGAAAAGTTGGGACAGATGGTCATCCAATCTGTATACAAAATGAAAAATTTCAATGTAATAAGAGGAGGAGTACCTGCCAATAACCTATACTCTAGTTTTCCCTAAGTAGACTGTATGTAAAGAATAATAAAAATGTTAATTGCACTATAGCACCAATTACACTAATTAAATCAAAATAACAATTTTAATAGCAAATAACAACAATCAGAAAACATGCTCTGAACCTAATATTAAGAGTGCTGATAAATGTGATTTAAAATAAGTTATA
>NW_006325718.1:0-296 GCF_000327345.1 Myotis davidii
GACTTTATTGTAAACCAAGTAGCTATTCCTACTCCAGGAGCCATCAGACAAAGTAGTTCTTCAATGTAGTCCCACAAAAGCTGCTGCACAAAGAGATCCCTCAACTGTCTGGTCAGTGGCAACTTATATACAGGTTCAAACAAAGAGGCCTCATGTCAGTCAGTGATCCTTGTGTTACATTCATGTAAACAGGTTACATCCTCGCCTGCGTATGGCAAATTGGCCTTGATCATTCAGCCCATTAGGGTTCCCACATATACCTTTCTGGTTAATGGAAAATTGGCAGTCACTCTGGA
>NW_006325719.1:0-296 GCF_000327345.1 Myotis davidii
GTCATAGGTTCGCCATCACTGTTCTAAACACATAAAGCAAAATATGAAGTATTAAAGGGAAATACAAAGAAATCCACAACCATAGATGAAACACAAACCAAGTTAGACCATATATACTGGGCCATGTACTCTGAAGGGTGAAATCATATAGAATGTTGTTTGATCAAGTGGAATTAAATTAAAAATCTGTAACAAAAGATACAAATTTCCCAATTATTTGGGAAGTTAAATAATATACTACTAAAGATTCCAAGGGTCAAAGAAGAATTCACAAGGTAAGTTAGAAAATACTTTGA
>NW_006325720.1:0-296 GCF_000327345.1 Myotis davidii
TTCAAGAGTATCTTTTCTCTGTGGAGTTGTTTCAATTGCAGTTTTCATTAAATATTATATTAGTTTCCGCTGTATACCATGGTGGTTACACATTTATTTAACTTAGGAAGTGATCCCCTGGTAAGCCTAGTTCATATCCAACTGGCACCATACATATTACTAACTATATTCACTATTCCGTACTTTATATACTCATGACCATCCTGTAACTGCCAATGTATACTTCTGAATCCATTCACCTAAACTGTTTTGTGTTCCCTATTAAATTTTAAAATCAGCATGTCAGTTCACACACA
>NW_006325721.1:0-296 GCF_000327345.1 Myotis davidii
TGAACTTTGATTACCAATTTCAACTGTAAAAATGTAGGAAATGGAATTTGATTGTTGTCTGGGAGTCAGGAAGTGTGGGTTCTGGCTGTAATTAGTGTGTGAGTAAATCGATAAACCTTGTCATTTTCTAGTATTTCAATGTTTTAATAAAGTGATTTGAATTGATTTTCGACTAAGGCATCTGTCATCTCTAAAGTATATTATGACATAAAGTGACAGTGAGCATTTTTGTTTTTAATCCCTGGAACAGTTATAACATGGGGTTCAAAGAACAAAGCAAGTAGGGTCTGTGAGAA
>NW_006325722.1:0-296 GCF_000327345.1 Myotis davidii
TTAGTTTGGAGACATGGATAATGAGCTCAGGAAAGACTGTCTGTCATTTCTGATTTTTCAGAAGGAACGTTGATAGTGCCTTGCCAGCAGTTTGCCCATAGCTAGCAACAGAAAGCAGACAGAATCTCTCTTATAAGGTCAAATCGCAAAAGCATTGTGAAAGCAAAAATGAGAAAAGCCTGATGGACAATGTTAGACTAGCTCTTTTTGCATTCTTTATGTGTTTTTGTAATATATTTGTTTTCCAGTTTGGCTCCATCACAAATAAAAATCATCTTCACATTTTGCTTTTTTTT
>NW_006325723.1:0-296 GCF_000327345.1 Myotis davidii
AGGCCTCTAGTTATCAATAAAACAAGAAATCACAAGTGTTGGAGAGGTGGAGAAAAAGGAACACTAATTCACTGCTGGTGGGAATGTAAACTTCTACAGGCACTATGGAAAACAGTATAGAGTATCCTCGAAAAATTAAAAATAGAGTTTCCATATGATCCAGCAATCCCTATTGTGGGTATCTACCCCAAATTTTTGAAAATATTGATTTTCAAGAGATATGTATCTCCATATTTATTGCATCATTATTTACAGTGACCAATACATGGAAACAACTGAAGTGTCCTTCAATAGAT
>NW_006325724.1:0-296 GCF_000327345.1 Myotis davidii
GGATCATTAATGGGAGAGGAAAAAAACAACAAAACAAAAGACACTAAAGCACACTTCCACAATTTATCCTTTTACCAAGTTGTACAAGCAAGACTGAATACATCAGTCCATTTAACACAAACTAATTAATATGATAGGATTGGTTCTGTGGTTAGTTATTCTTAAAGAACTCTAATGTCATATAAATGGAATATTCTGTTTTAAATTTCACTGTTTAAAAGATGTCAAAAAACTCAATCATGAAGTAGAGAATCTAATGCTGCTTCTAAGAGTCACCTGTATACTACAAAGTAATA
>NW_006325725.1:0-296 GCF_000327345.1 Myotis davidii
ATTGCAGTCATGTTCCTGGGTTCAAGCCCCTCCTCACTTCCAGCCCCTCCCTGAGATCCCAGTTGCTACAGAGTTGCTTCAGTCTCACTACCAATATGTGCCTGCTTGGCCCAGGGTAAGCAGGAAATGGGTGTGGGCTGGGGCAGGGGTGGGGTAAATTAGTTCCTGATGTAATCCTTCTCAACTGTAGTTTCCAACACATATGGAAATCTTTCTGAGTGCTTTCATAATATATTTGAAGCTAATTGTGTGAGTCACTGACTTCTAAACTTCACCATTGGGAATGGAGAGGAATG
>NW_006325726.1:0-296 GCF_000327345.1 Myotis davidii
ATTGGCATATTAGCTCTTTATTATATAGGATTTAAAGCATTTTAAGATCCATAAAAGAAACTTGAAGAGAAGAAAATGCAATTTATCCAAAAACAGTGGAATATCCTCTTTTAAAAAAATCAAAAGGTAGAATCGTAACCAAAGAAGAAAAACAGCCCTTCATACATAGTGCATAATGCAAAAATAGTGCATCACTGCTTCCCCTCAATTCACATATTTTTGTGTAAATTGGTCTAAGTTTATATGTTACATTCTTCCTGGTACTCAGAGATTTTTAAATGTGCAAAAGAAAACAA
>NW_006325727.1:0-296 GCF_000327345.1 Myotis davidii
CTTTATTTCCTGTGAAAAGAAAAGAAATTAAAGATGATTTTATTATAATAATCACTGTAATAATAGGCAGCAGTGTGCTGATAAATATTTGACAACCAATTCTTCTGGGATAAAAATCTTGATTTCTGTAGCATTTGCTCTTTCCCGTGGTGTAAATACTTTCACCATGGTCTACTTTAGGCTACCAACTTGACATCACTCAGTGCAGATTTGGGACGAGATGCACAGCAGCACACCATTAGATAGTATTTGCACCGTACAGATGCAATAGATGTAAATAAACCCAAGAGCATAGA
>NW_006325728.1:0-296 GCF_000327345.1 Myotis davidii
CAATCATTAGGGGAATTATTCAGGTAAATTATGGTACAGACTTACCATTAAAAAATGTTTCAGAAGCAAGATAGAGTTGGGTGTATATTTTAAAGATCACCTGTTTTTTAGTCCACAAGCATATTGTGATAGATAAAAATGCTTACACCAGAAATGAATACGCTAAGAGATGAGTAATGTTTACGGAGCGACTTTCAATGTTTCCTTTTTCACACATTCCTGTGCTTTCCCACTTTTTAAAATAAAAACTGCGTTTTCACCCAGCCAGGTGGCTCAGTGGTTGAGTGTTGACCTAT
>NW_006325729.1:0-296 GCF_000327345.1 Myotis davidii
GCTGGGGACGGAGTCACGCCCTATGCTCCAAGATGTCAGGTCCTGAGGGAGGGCAGGGGTGAGGTTCCAGGGAATCCCCTTCCTGCAAGGCTCCCCCTCCTCCCCTCAACCCCCTAACCCGTCCATTTGGATAAAGGTGTGGGAAGCAGGTACACAATGCCTAGGCGGGACGCCCCTCAGTCCCGGCTCTCTCCGGAGTGGGGGAATGGTGTTTGCATTGGTTTATTTGACTCTTCTTACACACTGAAGGAGGTGGCAGGGGAGTGTCTGCCAGACCTGGTTTCCTTCTGCTTGCT
>NW_006325730.1:0-296 GCF_000327345.1 Myotis davidii
AAAACTTAACCCCCTATTCACATAAGTATATGTTTTAAGATTTAAAATAATATGATTACCTTTCAGATTAATTAAGGTGCTCCCTCTATCAGAGTATAGCCTCCCCCCACACACACCCCCATAGGCCATCAGCCATGAAGTGAGGTGAGATGCATGAGAGGATGAAGACAAGCGACTGGGCAGGATGCCTCTGACTCTATGGATAAAACTGTGCCTCTCAGAGCAGAATCCTTAAGCCAGAACGTGTGTATAGGCCACCCCATCCCCAGAAACCTGCTCCACCCGCACACTCCCCG
>NW_006325731.1:0-296 GCF_000327345.1 Myotis davidii
TAGGTTATTAAAATTGTTTTTGCTTTGTGGTATTTTTGCCATGCATGATTATTTTTAACATGTTTATGAAGCCTACGATATTAGCATTTTCCTTTATGGTTTCTGAGTTTGGGTCATACTTTAAATAGACTATCTCACTCAGAAACAAAGAAACAAAAACATTCCCATGCTCCAAATATAGTTTTTATTGTTTCATTTTTATGTTTAAGTCTTTGATCCATATGGAGTTTATCTTGATTAAATTCTTTTCTGGATCAGTTTCCACTTGTCCCCAGACATTTATTGAATGATCTGTT
>NW_006325732.1:0-296 GCF_000327345.1 Myotis davidii
CCTTATTTGGTGAATTTATCTGCTATTATATCTAAGTATAGTCAAATATGATCATCACAGAGCTTTGTTTTGGGTACGAATGGTAGAATGTAACATTTTATCCACTGTGTGGATATCACATGAACCTTGTGGAATAGTAGAATTAAATGTAGGAATACTGGAGAAAACACTAAGGAATACTACCCAGCACAATTTGAACACTCACATACTTGGCGGATTTGGAAGCTAACTCTAATCTTTTACTTAAATAACCTCAGAATCAGAAAGGAAATAGTCTTGGACAGTGACCATCATTT
>NW_006325733.1:0-296 GCF_000327345.1 Myotis davidii
CTGCAGCAATGGCGAATGAGCCATGAAGTCCTTGTGTTACATTCATATCAGAGATCTTTCCTTTGCCCTGGTTCCTGGCTGGAAGAAGTGTACAATAACACATGATAATGTGCACGTCAGCATGAAGACTAAGTTCTGAACCTAATCTCAGCTATTATGTCTTTATTTCATAGATTATGCCACAGAGAAGCTATCACCAAATATCTAGGGATCACACAGGAGTCAGCAATAGCCAGCAACATGGAATACAAGTCAATCCTCTTACTGTCTAGACCAGTGGTTCTCAACCTTCTGGC
>NW_006325734.1:0-296 GCF_000327345.1 Myotis davidii
AAACTAATATAATATTGTATGTGAACTGTAATTAAAAAAATTAAAAGTGATTTTATAAAAGAAAGAAATAAGAGGTTACAGTATCAGAATTCCATGACTTCACTCATTTTAGTCAAACCTTAGTCTCTTGCTTCTACACTTAATAGGTGCCTGTCTTATCATGGGAAGGATCTTTTCCTTTTTCTCTGCTAGGCCCCCAAATTTTCCACAAAGATGGTTTCTTTATATTTCTTTTTCACCCTAATAATAGAAGAAACAAGATCTTTCTAGGTGATGTTTTTTGGAGAGGAAGGAAG
>NW_006325735.1:0-296 GCF_000327345.1 Myotis davidii
GGGAGGCTGAAGAGCCAGAGCAGTGTAGGCTCCACTGTCCAGGCCAGCTATAGGAGCTCAAGATTTCCATGGGGAGGGTTGTTACACTCACACCTTTCCTCCCCTTCACTGTGGTCTCTCTTTATCCATCCAGAGGCTTCTGGATACCTGCCAAGTTTCACTGACACCACCATGCCATCCCAACTTGGGTCCCCTGTAACATGTGTCTTCTAAGTCCTATTCTTTCCCCCAGTTCTGTCCTCAGTGGCTGTCTGCACTCTGGCTAATTTTGGATATCTCTCCCATCACAGATAGGC
>NW_006325736.1:0-296 GCF_000327345.1 Myotis davidii
GTTGAATATCCAACCAGATGACCAGACACTTAGCATTAGGTTTTTATTATACAAGATATCTCTTCTTTTGGTGCCATAAAATGGTAGGTAATGCATCTTTAGAAACTTTGGACAGATCATTAAACCTTGATTTCTGTTATCAGTAAATATGGGCTAAAGTAAGTAGATAACGACTTCTATGTCCTCTAGCTATAAGATTTTATAGTGATTGTATGTGACGTTAGGGGAGCATTACTCATTTTCCAGAATTATACATTAACCAACAATCCATTGGTTTCACTCTACTCCAGTGCTGT
>NW_006325737.1:0-296 GCF_000327345.1 Myotis davidii
TCATTTATGTGTCTATGTCTTAAAAGCTAAAAAATCTGAAAGAACACCAATTCCTAATGTAACTGTGGAGATGGTTTAAAATCTGGGAATGTACTGATGTGGAGATTTAATAAGTAAATGTTGGTAAAATTCCTAGACCAGCACCCAAACATTCAGCAAAATGTTCAGCGCTACTATAAAAGAGAGTTTGTGGGTTATCTTGGTTTGGGAGCTATTTTGGCATCAAGAGGCTTTAAATGGCACCCATCGCAGGAGTGTCGCTTAGTTTACAGGTGTGGGTCAATGGGACTGGGTTT
>NW_006325738.1:0-294 GCF_000327345.1 Myotis davidii
TCAAACCTGCAACCTAGGTATATGCCCTTGACTAGGAATCGAACTGAGACCCTCTGGTGAGGCCCAGTGCTCTAACCATTTAGCATGCCGGCCAAGGTGGCTCTTTGTATTTTCAGTAATTCTTGAGATTTCAAATAAGGGTGATAACAGTGAATGTGACTTCAAAGCTGTGAAGAAATGGTGCTATAAAAAATGTAGTCACTGAGATGCTTGCAGCTGTGATGACCTATTTCCCTCTTTGACCCTTTCTTACTCTTAATTTCAGGTGATCATGGAGCTCAGCTTGGCCTCCAT
>NW_006325739.1:0-296 GCF_000327345.1 Myotis davidii
CCTTCCTGATTTATAGGTCCATGCTCTACCACTGAATCACGCTGGCTGGGCTCATCACCATTGTTTTTGATGTCAAGGATTCCATTTCCTATTTTGGGTGCTTTTTGATTCTCTTGGGTCATTGCAAGGGGAGTGTGTCCACCTGGGGCAGTTAAGATTAAGCTTCGCAAAGTCTCAGCTACAGATGGACATCACTTCTGCCAGGTATTCCGTGAGTGATACGCCTGCAATTGTTAAATGACTATCATCACCGGTGGGCTGTGCTGCAGGTATGTCTGCGCTCCCAGGCTCCTGCT
>NW_006325740.1:0-296 GCF_000327345.1 Myotis davidii
ATCACCACAATAAGTCTAGTTCACATTTGCCAACATGTATAGTTATCCATTTTTTTCTTGAGATGAGAACTTTTAAGATCTCTCTTAGCAACATTGGAATATGCAATACAACATTATTAGCTATAGTCTTTGCATATACATTGCTGTACATTGCATCCCCATGTGTATTTATTTTGACAGTGGTTCGGTTTTATCCTTCTGCATGTAGCTGTCCAGTTTCCCCAACACCCTTTATTGAAGAGACTACCCTTTCTTCATTGTACATTCTTGGCTTCTTTGTCATAAATTAATTGACC
>NW_006325741.1:0-296 GCF_000327345.1 Myotis davidii
ATATACATATATTTTAATCAGTTTCATAGCTATTTCTGCTTTTAATACCTTATCATAAATATTTTCTAGGGAATATATTTTCAATGAAATGTTATTTTTTAAAATTTGTTATAAATTTGTCTGTAATCTTGAAAGTTGTCTTTTATGGTACTGAATTTAAAATGGACTTGTCTGTAGACTATGGTAGTTTTACTTGATAAAATGCTCTTCCCATACATACTGATATGTTTAATAAGCTCAGGATAAGTTCTGCTAAATAGAAGACTTTCTCAAGTTTTTTGCTTAATATTTCAGGG
>NW_006325742.1:0-296 GCF_000327345.1 Myotis davidii
TCTATCTATCTATCTATCATCTGTCTATCATCTCTTTCCATTCTTCTGTATTTTGAAGATCAATCAATAAATTAAAAGTTATAAAATAATTGTGTTGTTCTTTGTATACACATTCAGAAATGAGACTGTTGGATAATATGGTCCTCCCAATTTTAATTCACTCAATTATTAAGATGAATATTTCCTCTATTCTTGATGTAATATGAGAAAGATGAAAAAATTCTATCTGATACACACTAGATAATTTAATTGTAATGTTTTATTTCTTTTAATGTTCATGTGTCACTTAACATGTG
>NW_006325743.1:0-296 GCF_000327345.1 Myotis davidii
TTGAAGTAAAGCTTAAGCGCAGTTTAATGTCCTCTGCACTGTTCCGTGGGTAAAGGAGCTGTTAGACCACTCACTTCCTCCACCGGGACTGGTTAGTAATGGGTTGCTATCGCAGGGGTGCATATCCTCCATGAGCAGGGATGGTGTGCAAATCTTTTCCGTTTTCCAGTAACCTATGGTAGTGCAAGATGAGTTAGGACAATGCTACATGTTTGGGTTAATTCAAGCTTACAAAACCATAAATCATTAACCTAACCAAGAAGCTGACCAGTTAGCCTTGCACATAGAATAAACAT
>NW_006325744.1:0-296 GCF_000327345.1 Myotis davidii
CTGAAATGAATTGCTATTTACTGGATCTGGACAATGGGAACCTGAGGCTTCATTCTCTCATTTTTTCCATTTGTGTATCTCTAGAATTTGCTATAATAAAGATTGGTAAATGTGGAAATATTCAACTCTTGACAAGTGGTAGAAAGAAGAGATACCCAGTTTGATGATAGCATATAACAGAGGGGTTTGATATAGCCAGGGAGGTCTAGAATGGCTTCTGATAGGAAGTGAGAATTTACAAGGATGAATGGGAGTCACATGACTTAGAGAATTAAATGCAAAAGATTCCAAAGCAC
>NW_006325745.1:0-296 GCF_000327345.1 Myotis davidii
GGCCGACACTCTAACCACTGAGCACACCAGCCATGACTCATGTACTCTTTTTTTTTTTTCTTCAAACTAAAGATATGATAGATTATAAGCTCTAACCTTGGTAATTGTTTGTTACCAAATAGTACAGTCATTTTACAGTGACCACAGGAGGTTATTTGGTCCTCCTTGTTACAATGACTATGTAAAGATAATGGTAAGCAAAAACATTTGTTGTTAATACTGACCACAAAAGACAAGTGATTTGTTTATAAGGCACAATGTTAACATACAAAATTCCTTTAGAAATCATTTTTCAC
>NW_006325746.1:0-296 GCF_000327345.1 Myotis davidii
CCGGAATGGGCATGGCTACTGCAAGCACGGGAAGATATGAGATATTTAATCCCCTAAACGAAGGAGCTTCCTCTCTGTTGCTCTTGGTCTCTCTAGGTTTCTCCTGGCTCTCGCACTCTTGGCCTCCCTGAGACTCTTGTTGCAGGGGGTGCACTCTCTTGACTCAGCTGCATTTGCCCATATGGCCCTTGGCTATGTGGACCCCACACACAATGGAATAATAGACAGTAATTAGCCCGATGCTGAACTGGACCCGGCTGCAACATGGCTGGTTTGGCTCAGTGGATAGAGTGTCA
>NW_006325747.1:0-296 GCF_000327345.1 Myotis davidii
AGAAAATTACAGACCGATATCTATAATGAGCATAAATGTAAAAATTCTCAGCAAAATGCTTGAAAATGGAATCCAATAGCATATTAAAAAGATTATACTCCATGACCAAGTAGAAATTCAATGATGTTTCAATATATGAAAATCAACGAGTTTAATACACCATATTAATTATAATGAAGAAAAAACCCACATGATCCTCTTGATCAATGTAGAAAAAAATGTTTGCCAAAAATCCAGTATCCTTCTATGATAAAAACTAAGCAAACTAGGAATAAAAGGGAACTTTCTCAACCTGA
>NW_006325748.1:0-296 GCF_000327345.1 Myotis davidii
GTGCAGGCTGGGCTGAGGGACATCCCCTCCCCTCGTCCAGTGCACGAGTTTCATGCACCGGGCCTCTAGTTTTTTTTATGTTTGTTTATCATCATTAGCTCTGCTCCCAATTTATCAGTTCTGTCTGTACCACACCATGTGTTCTATCCTCAAAGTGTTACTTAGTCCCAGAGTATTCCCAAACCACCCTTTAAGAAATACCTTTTATCTAACCTTACCTATAGCAATTCTATCTATTCCTCAGATGTTGGCTTTCATATTTCTTCTTTTTTATCCTCACCTGAGGATATGTTTAT
>NW_006325749.1:0-296 GCF_000327345.1 Myotis davidii
AAAAATAAACTTCTTTAGATTCCCGTTTTCCTTTAGGTTTATTGTTCTTGGAGCTAAGTGTGTTCATAACAGTCATAGTGGTTGAGAACATTGTGGAGTCAGAAAGATGAAGGTAGGTTCCTATCTCTTCCTCAGTAGTTAAGTCACTTAACTCCCAAACCTGCTTTCCAACCTGTGAAATGAAGGTAACTATAGCACCTACCTCAGGGAAGGACTTAGCATGTAAAACCACCAGCACAAAGTGTTCCATTTGAACTTAATGTTATGCCGGGGTTCTTGTTCCAGCATCAAGAAGG
>NW_006325750.1:0-296 GCF_000327345.1 Myotis davidii
AGTCTTAAGGACCCATTAGCTCAATTGTTTCATGATACAAATCAGAAAACACATCCTGACAAAAGTGACCTATACAAGGTCACACCGTGAGTGGCAGTTTTTAAAAGAGACCAATGTGCTTTCCTACACTTAAGTTCTCTATATGAAAGTCCAGGAGTTACAAGAAAATCTAGAGGGCCCTGGCTGGTTTTTCTCAGTGGTTAGATTGTCAGCCCATGGACCAAAGGGTCTCTGGTCCAATTCCCGGCCAATGGCATGCACCTAGGTTGCAGGTTTGCCCCTGGCCCCTGTTGGGG
>NW_006325751.1:0-296 GCF_000327345.1 Myotis davidii
ATGCCTACATTTAGACCTCTTCAAACTTTTATATCAGTGCGTATGCAATTTTTCCCTATTTATACTATTCCTTTCAAGGTTGAGGACATACAAAATGTCACAGGAAGGAGGTCAAGAATTGTTTCACAGCCTTGGTGGAGGTTCCCCAATCCTTTTTTCCATTTACGTTTTCCAAGGAGAATATGTAAATTGTTTACCCTCCCTAACTGGAAACAGGGCAGCATGCCATGAAGAAGCAACACACTGCTTCATTTGTTATTTGTTATCATTATTGTTCAGATTATTACAGTTGTTCC
>NW_006325752.1:0-296 GCF_000327345.1 Myotis davidii
TGGAATTTTGATAATTGCCAATTGTTTCAATTTTTGTATGGCATCTAATAATTCTGCAACCTGTTTTTCATTCTTTATGGGCTGCCCTGAAAGTCAAGAAGCCTCACTGCTTCTACAACATTCTAAAGTTGTGAGTTATACCAAGTGCATAGCTATTATTAGTGCAAATATCGCCTATTTGATTTTTGGCCAGTTGACAAGCCCGAGTTAGAAAAATTAACTCAGCTTGTTGGGCAGATCTTATTCATGTGAATACGAATCATCACTTATGTCCACCATGGAAGTTATTGCATATC
>NW_006325753.1:0-296 GCF_000327345.1 Myotis davidii
CTGGAAACCACTAATCTACTTTCTGTCTCTATGAATGTGTGTATCTTGGACATTTCATGGAAAAGAAATCATATAATACATAGCCTTTTGATTGGTTTCTTTCTCTTAGCATAATGTTTTCAAGATTCACCATATTGGTGATGTTGTAGCATGTACCAATGTTTGTTTTCATGGCTAAATAATATTGCATTATATGGAAAAACACATTTTGTTTATCCATTCTTCAGTGAATGGACAACTGGGCCCTTTCCACTTCTTGGCTCTTATGAATAATGCTGCTATAAACATTGGTGTAC
>NW_006325754.1:0-296 GCF_000327345.1 Myotis davidii
GAATTATTAATATAAACTTTAATTTAGGCAGGTTTATGTTTTTAATGAGAAACTTACCTTGCAGAACTTGACTTCTGCCTCTAAATGCTGAATGTATTGGGACTGATCATAGATGATAGGGACAAGATTATGAGCAGTAGGCATATTGGTTTCCTCATATTCTGATGACCTCTATGGAAAAAACAACATATTAAGCATGTTTGGGTTTATCAAAGAATCAATGAATACTATCTCCATACTCAATTTAGTGTTAATGTCATATAAACATATGAATCACATGCAGCTACTAAGTATTT
>NW_006325755.1:0-296 GCF_000327345.1 Myotis davidii
GGGGACAGTTGTCAGTTCTCAGAGTTGAGAGTTTCAGAGTTGGTTATGTTTTGAAGTGTTTAGGGTGGCTTTGTATTTCTCCTCTGCTTTGAGAAATAGGCTACTTTCGTGAGGTTTAGTGGTTCCGGGGGGATGGAAACTGATGCAGGAAGGTCCCGTTCTGGGCCGGGAGCCGGGGCCCAGGAGACAGCCCTCCCATGAACAGCCCTCCCTCCGTCTGGCCTCCGGGCAGAGTGTGGCCAGACCTGTCTGTTTTCTAAGTCAGTAGGTGCCCATGAGAAGGAGAGGAGAGAAAC
>NW_006325756.1:0-296 GCF_000327345.1 Myotis davidii
CTTCCTCGAAGTGGAACCCTTGTAGGTTTTCCTATTCCAAGTTGGAAGCTTTGAACCAAAAGCCCAAATCACTCTGCTCCTGAGCAAGACACAGGACCCCACTGAGGTGTCTGAAGTCCAGGGTCCCTGGCCGAGCAGAGATGTCAGAACGCTGCCGGTTGTCCACGAGGCGACCCCACCCACCGATTAAAGTGTGGGCTCTGGGCCAGACTGGGTTTAAATCCAGGCTCTGCCCCTCTGAGCTGTGTGATCTGGGACAAGTACCTAACACATTGTTTGCGGGTAGTTTTTATCGC
>NW_006325757.1:0-296 GCF_000327345.1 Myotis davidii
CCTATATCATCTTCTGGGTTCTTCTAGCAGTAGGGTACCATGTACCAAAGAGAACAGTGGCATGGAACTCAGTGAACCTGAATCTCCAGTCTGTTTTGCATCACATTAGCTGTGATTTGAGCAAGTCACTTCCTTCATGTGTAAATGGAGAGGTTAAAAATAATAAAGTAGGGGTTTATGATTTCTAAGCTCCATTCCAGCCTTAAATTTTATGACTGCCATGTTGTTATTTTAATTTTAATTTTTATTTTCTTATTGATTTCAAAGAGAGAGGAAGGGAGATGGAGAAACATCGA
>NW_006325758.1:0-296 GCF_000327345.1 Myotis davidii
GCTCAGAAGTTTACGGAAGTCTTCGATGTGCGGGGTCCATGCACGCTGGAGTGGTCTCTGCAGTGGGTGTGGGTCCTCGTGGGTCTGAATGCAGCAGCTTGTTGCAGCTGAAAGCTGTTGACAGCAGCTCTGTCCCCTGCTGCTGCTGACACAGCCCAGGGAACACATAACCCTCTGGTCATGTGGCCTTTGGCTGGGTCAGGAACATCCTGGAAATGTCTGTGTCATCAGGCTTAATTAATTGAACCTAAAACTAGTAGCCTTTTATCCTAAAACAAATGTCCTAAAACACAGAC
>NW_006325759.1:0-296 GCF_000327345.1 Myotis davidii
TAGAAAACTGTGGTACATCTACATGTTGGAATATTACACTGTAGTGAAAAAGGTTGTTAGTTTTATGTCTGGCGTCTCCCCTGAATCATGTCCTCAGACCTTCGTATTTTTCATGCTAATATTGACAAGAATTAGCAATCAAGACACTATACCAGGCACATTTTAAACACTTTACATGAATTAACTCATTTAGACTTTACACCAGACCTATCTATGAGGTACACAGTGCTATTGTACCTGTTTTACAGAAAGGGACCTGGGAACTCAGAGAGGTTAAGTGACTTGCCCAAGGTCAC
>NW_006325760.1:0-296 GCF_000327345.1 Myotis davidii
AATAAGTTGCCATCTCATAAATAAAGTCTTCCTCTGTGCCAAAGTACCCAGCTATTATCTCATAATTATGAAACTAAAATACCTCACATTACTAAGACTCTTTTGCATTTATAGTATAATTTTTCTTGTATTTTCTAATTTAATCTCATTTTTTATTGTATTAAGCCACTTCCACCTATCCATTTAAAGCTGCTTTCCCATGAGTGTTTTTATCCCATGAATATCCTATATAATAAAAGCAAAGCCTAATATGCAAATTGTCCCCGTGACCAGGATTGCGACTGGGAGTTCGACCC
>NW_006325761.1:0-296 GCF_000327345.1 Myotis davidii
CCTGACTTTCCCTCCAAAATGTTATCTCAACATTCCTCATTCCCTCTGTCTTTATTCTAATTCCAGCCCATGCTATTTCTCTCATGAACTACTGCAGTAGCCTTTTATGGGTTGAATTGTGTCCCCTAAAATTCATATGTTGAAGTCCTAATCCCAGTACCTCAGAATGTGACCTTCTTTGGCAAGGGGGTCATTGTGGAGGTAATAAGCTAAGATGAAGACGGACCTCTAATCCAATATGACTCTCGTCCTTATAAAAAAGGGGAAATTTGGACACAGACACACACACAGGGAGA
>NW_006325762.1:0-296 GCF_000327345.1 Myotis davidii
AATGAATAGAAATGCCTGGTTTAGTGTCCAGAACACATTGTGATCAATAAATAACTTTAGTTGCTACCTTTCCCACCAGCAAGGGGCTGTAGCGATCATCCCGCTCTGAGGATTTCAGAGGTAGTCTTTGGAGAGCTGCATAAACACGTGTTGGGGGTAAATATATGGATTCCTGGGACAATGCCAAACCTACTGAGTCCCAAATTCTGTTGCAAGGGAGCCTAATTTCAAAGATTAACAACCTAAATGAATGTAATGACAGAACAGAACAGCATAGAGCAGTGGTTCTCAACCTT
>NW_006325763.1:0-297 GCF_000327345.1 Myotis davidii
ACACGTCTGCCCACCCTCACATGCTCCACCTGCGCCCCCCGCCCACGTCCACCGCAAGCAGGGTCAGGGGCCCCCTCTGGGTCCCCATGTGGCCTGGGTCTCCCACTACGAGGCAGTGGTCACCTGGCTTGCTACTGTCTGAGTGCAGCTCTGTCCCTGATCCTCCCCCCACCCCCACCCCCACAACTTGCCCCAGGCTGGGCGCTCCTGGGGGCCAGGCTCCCTGGCTGCCATGTCCCTTCCGCGGTGCCCCCTACAGGGACCGTGGCAGGGACTCGCTCTTAGGCCAGGTGGCCA
>NW_006325764.1:0-297 GCF_000327345.1 Myotis davidii
CTTTACAGGTTTGAATGTTTTTATGTTAACAATATTTTACCCCGCCTTACCACTTGCCGTGCCCTTTATTTTCAATAGTCGTGGATTGCACAAGGGTTAAGAAACAATATCTAACCTCACACACATTCAAGTGATAGAGTATAGATAACAGTCCAATGCTATAAAGCTAAGCAATAGGCGATGAAGAAATTATTACATGTAATTGTTCTTTCTTTCCTTTTTTGTTTTTGTGTAATGAGAAGTGTGTTACCCTGGGCATGGAATGGCAATCATGTTTGTGCAATGAGACCATTGGTC
>NW_006325765.1:0-296 GCF_000327345.1 Myotis davidii
AAAAAACCTTAGTATATTCTAGAAAGAATGTCAAAATAGCAAGTAGATTATGAACCCTTTAAAATAATGAATAGAAAAATGCTGACTTATTTGTTTAGATAATGGGAGACTTGTTTGGGAACATGAGTCCCTGGTGATGAAGGTGAAGGTATGTTAGATGGCAATAAATATTTCAGCTTCTTTGTGTGGAAGAGGAATCAAACTTTTCACTGTGACTGCAGGGATAATACTAGTGTCAATGTGTAAAACAAGAGATAGTTAAGTAGCCCTAGCAGGTTTGGCTCAGTGAATAGAGC
>NW_006325766.1:0-296 GCF_000327345.1 Myotis davidii
TTAAGAGGTTTTTAGATTATAATTTGTCAGACATAGTAAAATTCAATTCTAAAACAGATATTTTAAATTAAGCTCTCATTAATTGTGTGGGTACATATTTCATTTTAATAGTTGGCATGAGTATTATTTTTACTCATTGTCAATTTTATGAATAATAAGTGTTATTCCATCATTTCTGTATGTTTTTATCCATCTGACAATCATTTTTGGAGCACTTATATATTGCTAGACACCATTTTTGAGATTATGGTGCAGTGGCAATCAAAATATTAAAGTTCTTTTATAACTTCAGGGAA
>NW_006325767.1:0-297 GCF_000327345.1 Myotis davidii
AAAAAAAGACAAGATAAACACAAATACATGGTCTGCTTGAAACTGAATATGAAGTAAATTCTGTCATCTTTTTATTTATTCTCTTCCATGGATATTTTAATTTTATAAGAAACTTGAATCTTATACACATACAAGATGAGACTATGTTTTCCCCAATTTTCTTGAGAAAGATTAAATCTCAATCCAATCATGTGCTTTATAGGAAACCCTTTAATTTCACCATAGTCTTGCTGAAGTATAGACTTTCACCTCAGTCTGATTTGCTAATTCTATGTAATAAAAGCCTAATATGCTAAG
>NW_006325768.1:0-297 GCF_000327345.1 Myotis davidii
TAGGGAAAGCACGACTTGGCCAACAAGAGCGCTCCCACATATGTCGTTGAGTCTCGGAATATTATGGAGTAAGACACGTTATATTGTAAGTGGCCCGAACCAAAACAGACAGCATTACGAAACTGAGCCCAGAGGGTTGATAGACAGACCTAAAGCTTTCTGTGTTATGGGCAACATCAGGTCTCGCCTAATGGCATATCTATGAAAACCGAGTTATTTCCACTGGGAAGTTGTTTCATCAAATGAACATACAGCAGCGAGCTTGTTCCATATTCCAAGCACCTTCCCCGTATCTAA
>NW_006325769.1:0-297 GCF_000327345.1 Myotis davidii
GCTAAAACTCCTTGGCAAGCCCCAATAATCAGATATTTTTTCTCATACCTCTTAGACTTCAGCCAATTAGACTCATTGACTCAGCAATTATGTGTTGGGCCCCCGCCGTGGACCAGGCATGGTGCTGTGCATCAGGGAGAGAGTGAATCAAATAAGCTCTCTCCTCACCCTCAGGTGCTCACTGTCAACACTCGCGTTCCCATCTACTCCCTGGGTTTTCCTAACCTTGTGTCTTAGCTCTCCCTGTTCCTTGATAGCAGTGTCCTCCCTCATCCTTTCATCAGAAAAATGACCACT
>NW_006325770.1:0-297 GCF_000327345.1 Myotis davidii
AAAAAAAATCAAAGGGGACATCTATAATTCTTTCAACAATAAATGTAAATTAAAAAAATAAACAAGATGCACACATCTTCTGGAGATGTTTGCAGCCTTGCAGGGCAGGAGACCTGCTTATATAAGTTAATACACAGTAGAATGCCTGTCATCTACTGAGAGAATTAAGAGAAGGGAAGTTTTACATATAGGTGGAGAAATCCAAGGACCTCAGGGAAGTTGCATTTTGAACAATGCTTTGAAGAATACTTTAGCCCAGTCATAGTGGCTCAGTGGTTGAGCTTCAGCCTATGAACC
>NW_006325771.1:0-296 GCF_000327345.1 Myotis davidii
GGGAATGGGACGCGGGGTAAGTCGTTGAGAGCCCATGTCCGTATGCCTCTGGGACGTCAGCTGAGTGGTTCAGAGGCTCCTCACACTCACGGTCGCACAGGGACTCCTCACGCCGCCTGGAAGCCAGCTCCTCGCCTGCCCTCGGTCTCCTGGCTCCACTGCTAACCAGGTGAGCCCTGAAGGCCTCTGCTATGGATCCTCCCGCTGGAGACTGAACTGGGTCACTTCCTACCACTCCAGCTGGCCCTCCCCTCACCTGCTTACATGCCTCTGCTCGTGGCTGTTTCAATCCCCTC
>NW_006325772.1:0-297 GCF_000327345.1 Myotis davidii
AACCCTGACATTTCTATTTTGATGCAGCGCTGTGAATGCAGACTCACTGACACCATCTGTACAGATGTAAATTCACTATGTTGCCAAGTAATTCATGCGACCCATCTCTCTGACTCTCACTCAATCCTTAACTGTTCCCCTGATTACAAGCATTTTCACCATCAAATTTATCATGAGTTCACTGTTTATGTTTGTAAAAATTCTCATTTCTTATTCTTAGAGGAAATCAACATTGCTCTAAATTTAATCTTTGAGAAGCAGTTTAGCCTCTAAAGCAGTGGTTCTCAACCTGTAGGT
>NW_006325773.1:0-297 GCF_000327345.1 Myotis davidii
ATAATTACAAATATAGCTATAGCTTATTTTATTTGACTGAAACATATGCAGAATAAGTATCTTGAAATATAACAACCTCTATAACTTTTAATACATTTTTATCTAAAATTGCAGGCCTATGTTTCATAAATGTACATTCCCAACTGAGTTAGAATCTCATTATGTCATTAGTTATTACAAGAACATTTGAAATTCTAAATTCTGAAGGAGAACGTGTAAGTGAAAATTTCTACTGCTGTCTCCCACAGTAGTGCCTATGACTGAAAATATAAGGTGAGACATCTATTGTGCTTATAT
>NW_006325774.1:0-297 GCF_000327345.1 Myotis davidii
ACAACATTGTCCTAAGGTTTAGCCCTGGATGTCACTGCCTGACCATCCTGAAATGCCAGGTGCACCTGGGCGAGGACAGCAGCCTCAGCATACACAGAGCAAGCCCCCGCCCTGCAGCCAAACACTAAGGTCTCCTGTGAAGTGTCCACCACACACCAGCCCTCCCTTCCCCACCTGGACTGCAGACTACACAGAGCCCTTATGGGGTGGACAGGGTGTCACCGTGGTAGTCCTACCCGTGGCAGCACGATTGGGGTCACTTGTGTCATTTAACCTTTTCTAGTACCCAGTGGTCAA
>NW_006325775.1:0-297 GCF_000327345.1 Myotis davidii
TTGAGAGAAATTAGAGATATCTAGAAATTATAAGATATCTGATGTTCCTGGGTCAGATTTAATATTGTTTATATGCAATGGTCCCCAAATTGATCTACAGATTCAACACAATTCTTATTAAAATCCTAGATGATATCTATTCAGAACTTGACAAGCTGGTTCTAAAAATCATTCAAGGTACCCAAATCATTAAAAAAAAAAAAAAGATTTTGGAAAAGAAGAACAAAGTTGAAGAACTCACACATCTTGTTTTAAAACTTACTACAGCCCTAGATGGTTTTGCTCAGTGGATAGAGC
>NW_006325776.1:0-297 GCF_000327345.1 Myotis davidii
TCACCCACATTCAGAGTTATCCATGCTTAGAGGACTTGGAAATGAGCCCAGAAGATGAGAAATGGGGCCCAACTGTGTCCTGGGTAAATAAAACTAAGGTGAGTGAGGCATGCTTGGGGTGGGTGGCATGGGATGGAGGCAGAGCCATGGATCTGGGGCGGTGCTGGCGTGTGATGTCCGTGATGACATGAAATGGCCTAAGCATTTGTGCTCATGGACAGTGGCAGCCGAAGCTCCTTTCTGGTGGGGGAGAGAGTTGAGAGTCTGCTTCAATGGGTCTCTGCCTACCTTGGAGAG
>NW_006325777.1:0-297 GCF_000327345.1 Myotis davidii
TAGGGCCCACAGGGCGGCGAGGTCTTGATGGGGATCTCAGAGAGTGGCCTACTCGGTGATCACCCCACTCTCCTCACCAGAAAGCGGGGGGCCCTCATCTGCATCTCAGGCACCTGAGGGACCTGGAGGGGCACTTCAGCAGGCAAGCCACGGGCAGTAGGGATTGATTAATGGGCGCATTTGTTCCTCTGTCCATATTAGGTGTTATCAGAAGCTCGCAATGGCCCCAGCTGGTGTGGTTAATTGGTTGAGCAGCGACCTCTTAGTTGTGGCTGAAGCTCTATTCACTGAGCCAAA
>NW_006325778.1:0-297 GCF_000327345.1 Myotis davidii
AGGATCACCTGAGCTGAAAGTGTCCCCACCTGCCCCACATGAGAAAAGGGAGGAGCCCAGGGACCTCCCGTCACTGTTCCTTCCCCCACATCCAGATCCCAGCCAGGGCTAGGCAGGGCCTGCCCTCTCCTCCATTCACCTCAAAGCCAAAAAGTAAATTGTTTACTGATTTACTAGTGGGTTGGTTTGTTTTAGACTTTTAGAAATTATAAAATATTCGTTTCAAAAAACAGTAAAGTATGTACAGGAAAAATCTAAAGTCCCCTGTTCATCACCTTGCCCCATTCTCCTCCTCAA
>NW_006325779.1:0-297 GCF_000327345.1 Myotis davidii
TTATCAACAACTTTGGGAAATGCTACAAACTCCATCAACTCTCCTTAATGTAGTTTCCATACACATCAACACTCAAAGTTCAGAGAAGTCCTGCAGCAGTGGACATACTTAATTTTTCTCTCACTGTGTCCCACATTTATTTGACCACACAAGTCTTTTTCCACTTAATGGTGATGATCATCCAATTGAACATGCGTGGAGAAATGCAGATCTTATCCACAAAGCCATAAACAACTTAGGAGTTACCGGACATATTCAGTAAGACCTACACATCTACTTAAGAGGTCAACACAATTC
>NW_006325780.1:0-297 GCF_000327345.1 Myotis davidii
TAATAAAGGCCATATATGACAAATCCATAGCCATCATCATACTCAGTAAGCAAAAGCTACAAACATTTCCCTTAAAATCAGGATCAAGACTGGGATGTCCACTTTCACTACTCTGATTTAACATAGTATTGGAGTTCCTAGCCACAACAATTAAACTACTTCATCATTTCCAATGAGGAAGTAAAACTTATTTGCAGAGAACCCTGAAGACTCCACCAGAAAACTGCTAGAGCAGAGAAATGAATTCAGTAAAGTAGCAGGATTCAAAATAAATATTCAGAAATCAATTGCATTTTT
>NW_006325781.1:0-297 GCF_000327345.1 Myotis davidii
ATTTAGGTTTTTGATCCATTTTGAGTTAATTTTAGTGTGTGGTAACAAATAGCAGTTTAGTTTTATACTTTTGTATATGGCTTTCCACTTTTCCCAGCACCATTTACTGAAGTGGCTTTCTTTTCTCCAATGGTTCTTTTTGGCTCCTTTGTTGAAAAATTTTAGCACATATAGACACATAGAAACTGTGTCTGTTATTCTGCCAATACCATGCTGTTTCGATTATTGTAACTTTGTAGTATAACTTGAAGTCAGGAAGTGTGATACTTCTGGCTTTGTTCTTTCTCAAGATTGCTT
>NW_006325782.1:0-297 GCF_000327345.1 Myotis davidii
AAATCAAATATTTGTGTTGACTTTTTCAACTCTTCCCAGGAGACAATCTAGTATAGTAGTTTTCAATCTTTTTGTCTCATAATCCTCTGCACTCTGAAAATATTATTGCGGACCCACAAGAGATTTTGCTTATGTGAGTTATATCTGTCAATATTTACCCCTATTGATAACAAAAATAACTTATTTTAAAAGAACAGTAATATGTCTATTCAATGCCAACAAATATTTTAAGAGAAAATGAGATTTCAAAAATAGTGTAAAGAGTGGCATCCTATCTAATAAAAGAGAAACATGGTA
>NW_006325783.1:0-297 GCF_000327345.1 Myotis davidii
AATCAATAAAAATATATTTTTAAAAAAGTTTTTTAAAAAAATAAGTAAAGCAAATGTGAAGCTAGGTAAAGGGAATATGGATATTTATTGCGATGCCATTTCAATTGTTCAGTAGGGCTGAGAAATTTCAAAATAAAAATCAGGAGGAAAAGATTTGATCTTCTTAATAAAATATTTTATTGGTATTGTATGTTTGGACTGTACTCTGGCGTAATGTAAAGTAGTTTAAAATAAAAGCATTTTAGCAACAAACAGCTCAGTAATCCCCTTTCTTTTATGAAATGATAGTCACCAGGG
>NW_006325784.1:0-297 GCF_000327345.1 Myotis davidii
GTAGCTTATATAAAAAATTAATTAAGATCCTGACAAATAGAGAAAACGACATACAAATGCAAGCAGCTCAGTGAATTCTATGTGGAATGAATACAAACATGAGGACAAATAAAAAACAATGAAAATATTAAGAATCCCAGAATACTATCTAAAAACATATAAAAAATAACTCCTCGTGGAAAAGACAGCTCCTCTAAGATCTTTAGGGGGTTTCTAAGCCAAAAAATATTGCGGGAAAAAAGAGCATGATATAAAACTTGGAACTGATAAATGAACATAAACCATCCAATAAGAATA
>NW_006325785.1:0-297 GCF_000327345.1 Myotis davidii
CCTGACCAGGAATCCAACCATGACCTCCTGGTTGATAGGTCAAGGGTCAACCACTGAGCCATGCCAGCCAGAGCCATACTGTTTTTTATAGTGGCTCTACCAATTTACATTCCCACTAATAGTGTTTGCTACCTTGCCAGCATTTGTTATTGCTTGTCTTTTTGTTACAGTTGTCATAACAAGTTGTGAGGTAATATCTAATTGAGATTTTGATTTGCATTTTACTGATTATTAATGATATCCAGCATATTTTTTTGTACTTGGCCATTTGTTTGTCTTCTTTGGGAAAATGTCTAT
>NW_006325786.1:0-297 GCF_000327345.1 Myotis davidii
TAAGTATATAATACAGTATTATTAGCTATAATCACAATGTTATACCGCAGATTCCCAGAACTTAATCATTTTGTAACAGGAAGTTTGTACTCTTTAACCAACATCTCTATGTTTCCTCCATCTCAACACCCTGGAAACTATCATACCACTTTCTCCCTCTAATAGTTCACCTCTTTAGATTCCACATAAAATTCATATCATACCTAGCTAGCATAATGCCCTCAGAGTCCATCCATGTCATCATGAATGGCAGGGTCTCCTTTCTTATAGCTGAATAATATTACACACACACGCACA
>NW_006325787.1:0-297 GCF_000327345.1 Myotis davidii
CCTGTCCTGAGGGCCCGCAGGGAGCTTGGCTCCGGTCCCGGTCACACCGCCCACTGTCCTCCCCAGGCCGAGCGCTCGCTCTCCGGGCTCTAAAGCAAGTCGATTACACTCTCCGGTCACCTAATGCTCCTGGCAGCCCCGTGGGAGGAAGGCCAGCGTTGGGGCGATGTGTTGGGCAGCTCAGTGACTCCCACAGGTGACGCTGGTGACAGGGTGGCCGAGCGCACTGCTCCCCGGGCCGTCCGCCCTCCGAGGTTCCCCTCGCATTCACTTCTGCATTCACTTCTCCACGTGCGG
>NW_006325788.1:0-297 GCF_000327345.1 Myotis davidii
AATAAGTAAAAGAAGAGGAAAAGATGCTAAGCTAAAGTGTTGGTTTTTTTCTTTGAGATCTTCCTGCACGTCTGAAAGATTGGGTTTTTGTATTTCATTGAAAATTATTTTCTTAAACTGTTTGGGGTACAGACTGTGGGTTGCCAATTCCTTTCATATCCTTTCCTCGTAAGGCCCATCTGAGTCATCACAGTTTTCTCAAATAACCCTTCAAGACAAAGGTATCTTTATTTCTGAGATCAATAGTGTGTAATACCAGAAGATTCATCAAAGTGTAGCAATGGTTATAATAAAACA
>NW_006325789.1:0-297 GCF_000327345.1 Myotis davidii
CAGCTCCTGCATTGAGCGTATGCTCCCTGGTGGCCAGTGTATGTCGGCCGGTCGTTTAGGCTTTTATATATATGTAGATGGATTTCTTGTAGATAAGTTTGTTAGGTTTTGTTTCTTGATCCACTTTGAGAATCTTTGTATTCTAATTGTTGCCTTTAGACCACTGATGTTCAAAGCGATTATTGATAACTTTGAATTAGTAATTACCATGTCTGTTACTGTTTTCCCTTGTGCTTTGTTCCTATTTTTGTCTCCCACACTTCTTTTGCCTTTTGTGGTTTTAACTGAGCATTTTAT
>NW_006325790.1:0-297 GCF_000327345.1 Myotis davidii
GTTCTTCTGTCTGGTCTAATAATCAAATTAAGAAGAGCCAGATTGTCAGGAGAAAATAATCAAATTTTTTATATAAGTGCAAGGGGACACATAGAAGTATGTGGGCCCCAAGACACATCAGGCAGGTAAGGCTTCTACGTCTCTGTGGACTAAGGAAAGGGAAGCAGGGAGAGAAGCAGGGATCTGGGATTTCCAAGAGAAAGTAGCCAATCATTTCATAGGTAAAAGTGAAAGAGCAAACATTTAGTTAAGGGATTCTTGCCAGGCCACCCAGAAACAATGGGCTAGAGAGGGGAG
>NW_006325791.1:0-297 GCF_000327345.1 Myotis davidii
GTGCTGAGAGCGCCCTCAGCGGTCGCCAGGAGGACCCGGAAAAGGAGAGGCCATCCAGAGCATTTGAAACCTTTGTGGATGTCGCCTATATTATCCTCGGAAAACTCTTGGAAATAGAAAGACAAAAGAAGTGTGCAGAGCAAGCTGAAAAAAACAGGCAACTGATGGAGAGTATTGGGAAATGAAACGGTGCGCTTGGCCAAAGCGATTCTGCATTTAGCAAAAACTAAAAAATAAATAGTATTCTGTATCATAGCCTGGCTCTGATACCATTTGTTTATTTTTATATAGCTTGAA
>NW_006325792.1:0-297 GCF_000327345.1 Myotis davidii
GTTTGCCTTGGCATTGAGCTTCTCAATAAAATGCCTGGATGTTGCAAGGTTTAAAAAAAGTAAGATTGCAGACATATAAGTCAAATAACTAAGGAATTTTTCTTTAAATGAAAAAAAAATTGCTAGTTATCAGAGTCATAATTTTCCAAATTATTGATGCAGCCTTCTAGTTCTATTCCTGACTAGCACTATGCTGGCCACCAGACGCCTCCTACCCACATTACACCAATCACAAATTTGTTTTTATAATGAATGTTCACTGCATAAGCATGATGCATGAAAGATACACTTCCTGTG
>NW_006325793.1:0-297 GCF_000327345.1 Myotis davidii
CAAATAAATTTGGCTTATTGATTAACGCGTCTTCTGATTTTCAATATAACACAGTGAAACTGACGATTGAGAACAGACAGGCCCAGGTTGAAGTAGTGCCTTCTGCCTCTTGCTAATATCATCAAAGCCCTCAAGGAACTGCCAAGAGACAGAAAGAAGCAAAAAAAAAAAAACCCATGAAGCTCAGTGGAAATATCACTTGTGCTGAGGTTGTCAGCATTGCCCGACAGATCTATAGCTAGAGAACTCTCTGGAATCATTAAGGAGATCCTGGGGACTGCCCAGTCTGTGGGGTGC
>NW_006325794.1:0-297 GCF_000327345.1 Myotis davidii
CCCGTGGCATTCACCAGTTTTGCCCCAGAACCTCTTTACCGGATCACAGCTATGGCCACATAGAGTATCCTTCCTCATACCCAGCAAATGGAGGAAGGCAAAGCACAAGATTTCTTCATGAGTGTCAGTTCGGTATATGGGTACAATCTGAAATCAGACAGCAGCTGCATTACAGCCCCACTCAAGGAGGACTTTGGAAGAGAGTAAGGAGAAAAAATTCTCCCAATGTACAGAGTCTCAGTTGGAGCACTTGGTTATACATGTTGTATAGAAATATAAGCAACACAAGTTTCAATA
>NW_006325795.1:0-297 GCF_000327345.1 Myotis davidii
CCTCATTCCTACCCAAGACTTTATTCTGGTGGCGAGGAGGCACCACAAAATATCTGTGCAATACAAGTCAACTTTCCCCCCTTTCCTGTAGCTTCTCAGCACAAGGGTCTCAGTGGTAGCTGAGGTGAAAGGAAGCTCATCGCCAAGGATGGGATTCTGACCTTAGACATACACCCGGGGAGATGAATGCCAGTCACTCTGAACACATTCAGGGCTGCTCCTGCCTGAGCATATGCTGGCCCAGCAGGCAGGGACCCACCAAGATCCCAGTGATCAGGAGGTCAGCACAAGAGGGGT
>NW_006325796.1:0-297 GCF_000327345.1 Myotis davidii
ATCTTAGCTATTGTAAATAATGCTGCAATAAACATAGGGCTATATATGTTTTATATTTCTTAAGATACATACTGAGAAATGGAATTGCTAAATTGTATGGTAGTTCATTTTAATTTTTTGAAGAACCTCCTCAAACCTACCATTTCCCATAATGTTGCACCAATTTACACCCCCACCAACAGTGTACAAAAGTACCCTTTTTCCACATCCTTGCCAACACTTGTTATTTACTCATTTTTAAATAATAACCTTTCTGACAGGTGTGAGGAGATATCTCACTGTGGTTTTGATTTGCAT
>NW_006325797.1:0-295 GCF_000327345.1 Myotis davidii
CTGTACACTTTTATCACTGCCCCACAGCGGAGTAGGTAAGCTACATAAAGGGGATTTGTCTTTATGCCACAAGAAGGTAGAACATGAAAAATAGTATATGTAATGTGATGAAAAACCAACTTTACTGATAAAATGGATTCTGGCCTTAACCACAGATGCTATTTCTCCTGACTTTAATGGTGTCCACTTTTATTCAAGTTCACGGTACTGGCCTACTGTGTTTTCAAATATCTATGTATTCATAACACATTTTAATAATATTGATTTGTTTTTGTGATTGTTCCTCTTGACTAAG
>NW_006325798.1:0-297 GCF_000327345.1 Myotis davidii
TAAATTGTGTACAGGTCATTGTTTGGGTCAGGTTACTTTAGACATGAGAGTCTTTACCTGAATAATCAAGTAGGGATCAAGACAGGTGTCTTACCTTTCCTGCAGGGGCTCTTTTACCATGTGGACAGATGACCCAAAGCCTCATTGAGGAGGATAAACCCAGAGTAAGAACCAAAAATAATATTCATGTATGTCTTAGTTCACTAAACACTAAGAAACAGAAATAAAGGAAAGAAGGAGGGGAGGGAAAGAAGGAAAGAAGAGGGAAGGGAGGGAGAGAAGGAGGGAGGGAGGGAG
>NW_006325799.1:0-297 GCF_000327345.1 Myotis davidii
ATGATGATGATGATGATATTGTTGGATTATTCTACAAAATTTAATATTTTCCCAGAGGTCTTGGGAAGCCATCTTACATTACTCTTAAATGTATGATTAAGCTTTTGTGTGTATGTTTAATGTATTGTTTAGATTTATATAAAGCAAATTAATTATAATAAACAATTTGAAACATACAGAAATATAAAGGAATATAAAAATAATACATAGGACCCATACATGACCAATCCTAACATTTACATGTGTAAATAAAAGAGTGTACCATATATATGTGGGTGCCACCATCTTTTAAGGCAG
>NW_006325800.1:0-297 GCF_000327345.1 Myotis davidii
CTGGTGGTCAGTGCACTCCCACAACAGGAGCTCCCCTCAGCTGACTAACGGGCACCTGGATCATGGCTTCCAGTCCCAGCATCGGGGCTGACTGGGCGCAAGACCCACCGCTTCTCCAGCACCTTGTGAGGAGCGAGGCTGCGATGATGAGCGGCAGCTGCGCAGTCATGGGCGCCGAGACTGCAGCAGCGTGGTGGTGGCGGCGGCAGGCGCAACAGGGCCAGGATGGGCAGGAGTGGCACGGCACCCAACCCGGGCTCAGGGTCCTCCCTGGCCACCTGCTGCTTCATGCACTAC
>NW_006325801.1:0-297 GCF_000327345.1 Myotis davidii
CCTTGGTGTATCAGGACGATGCTCTAACCAACAACTACTTGGCCAGGGCTTCTCCTTTTTTCTCTTTTAACATGTTTATCTTCTTTTAAGCTTTATTTTTATTATTTATACTATTACAGATATCCCCATTTTCTCTTCCTTTGGCCAATTTCACCCAGCCCTCACCCCTCACTTCCCTCTGGTCAACACCACACTGTTGTCTCTATGGGTTATGCACGTATGTTTTTTACCTAAACCTTTCACCTTCTTTCATGCATTTCCCCTTTCCCCTCCCCTCTGACAGCTGTCAGTCTGTTC
>NW_006325802.1:0-297 GCF_000327345.1 Myotis davidii
AGAAGATGGTAAGGCAGGTCCAAGAAGAATGGCTGTGGGAACATGGGGGTGCTTTGCCTGCAAATTTGTCATGATATTCGTCTGACATGATAGTCCCATTTGTTAACTTGTGCAGAATGTCAATGCTCCAGGACCAAGCACAGGGAAGGGCAACTACTCGCTCAATCTTGGACAAAATGGAGTCTGAGCCTTAAATACACAAAAGTTCTCAGTAAGTTTTATTTTTAAGGATCATGAAGAATATGCAAGTCCTGGCCGGGGTCCCTTGCTGAGTACACCCAGAGCACAGGGACACTG
>NW_006325803.1:0-297 GCF_000327345.1 Myotis davidii
AAGGGTCAGATATTGGCAACTGCTATGGTACAATAGATCATGCCGTAAGTACTCCTGTGCCTACAGCGTGCTTTAGGCCAGTTGCTGTGGAGATTAAAAATTAGAATGACGTCGTTTCTCCTTGGAGCCCCCAGTGTGGCACCGCAGCCTGAGCACAGGTGGAAGGTGGTCCGTCCATTAGGAGTGGAGGGTCAGCCCGGGCGTGGAGGAGGGAGCCAGGCGTTCCAGGTAGTTCTGCACATGGCTGCGTGCCTAGACGTACGCAGAACCCCACACAAAGCTCCATCCCGAGCGCCC
>NW_006325804.1:0-297 GCF_000327345.1 Myotis davidii
ATAAATTCAAAATAGATTAAAGATTTAAATGTTAGACTCAAAACTATAAACATTCTTGAAGAAAACACAATCAATGAAATCTTGACATTTCTCATAGCGATATTCTTTTTCTGCTGTATCACCTAGGGCAAAGGAAACAAAGCAAAAAATAAAAACAAACAAATGGGACAATATCAAACTAAATAGCTTTTGCACAGCAAGGGAAACAACCACCAAAATGAAAAGACAGCCCACTAAATGAGAGAAAACATTCCCTGATACATCTAATAAGAGCTTAATATCCAAAATGTATAAGCA
>NW_006325805.1:0-297 GCF_000327345.1 Myotis davidii
TCCTTAGTACTTACCTTGTAACTGGAAGTTTGTACTGTTTGACCACCTTCCTTCAATCTCTCTCCCTCTTCCCCCTACTTCCAACCTCTGGTAAACATGGTAAAACAAATCTGATCTATTTTTCTATGTGTTTTTTTTTTTTAGATTCCACTTATAAGTGAAGTCACACAGTATTTATCCCTCAGTGTCAGATTTATTTCACTTAGCATAATGCTCTCCTCTCATCCACATCTCAAATGAAAAGATTTTTTCTTTTTTTATGGCTGAAAATTTTATTGTATGTCTACATACCACAAC
>NW_006325806.1:0-297 GCF_000327345.1 Myotis davidii
AAAAAAGGAGAATTAGTTAAAATATTTAAGATATCTTATGTATTCCTGTTGACAGCATTGTAATTTAACCTAAGTTATGACTAACTAGGAAGGAGCAAAAGGGAAGGCCAAATACTATGGGCATGCCATTTTTGCAGCTTTGCTAGGAAGCTGCAGTTGAACACTCTCCAGGTCTGTTACCCACAGATCCTGGGAAAGGAACAGAATAGGGTGGGCAATAGACACATCGCCAGTAAAGACTGCCATTCACACCTGGGAATAGGTCATTGATGTGGCCACTGCAAGTGTGGGAAGATT
>NW_006325807.1:0-297 GCF_000327345.1 Myotis davidii
ATGCCAGGCACCACCTTCCAAACACATCAAATCTGTCTCAGAGGGCCCAGAGAGATTCTGTTTCCACCCCAGCTGCTCCCGAGGACGGTGTTCCGAGCCTTCTGTGTGACCAATTTACAGACTCGGCTTCCGCTTCGTTGGTGGCGGTTTCAATTAAGGAGCCCTACGACGTTCCCATCACCGCGTGTCTGCTTGTGCTTTGAGTGGATAGATTGTGAGAGCAAACCGATGGAGAACGTTTATTTCCTCCTGTCCGCGGCCTCTGCATGAGCCACACCGGAGCAGCACAAATAAAGT
>NW_006325808.1:0-297 GCF_000327345.1 Myotis davidii
AATAGGGATTAATTCAGCTTTAGCCACGAACTTTTTAACCAGGTTCACACTGTGCTCCCATATTGCATAGTCAGTGCACCTAACAGCATTTCTGAAAGAAAATATGGTAGAGGCATGCTTTATTATGATACATATATAAAGTTTAAATCTTGTAGTAATTATGAAAGAATATTTAATCATGTTACAGTAATGCTATTTGCTGTTATACAAGTCGCATTTCTTTTCAGTTTTGTTTCTGAATAATTTTAATTTGACATATGCATGTTGAGAACAATAAAGGTCATGTTATAAAAAAAA
>NW_006325809.1:0-297 GCF_000327345.1 Myotis davidii
GAAGATTCAATTCTGATGTAGGCTTTAATCTAATGAATTATGTTGGCTTGTCACCTTGTGCAGCCCCCGATTTTGCGAAAGAAAAAGGCATCGTACACAGCGTTTACTTTTTAGACAAGAGGCGCAAAGGCGTAGCGGCGGCTTCAGGCCAGACAAAAGAATTTATATCTTTTCCACCACTCTGCTCGATCACGCTGATACTCGCACTCCTTCCCTCCGTCTAGTTGAGAAGGAAGAAGGAATTCTGGAGCAGTTTCATTCGCCTCCTTCATAGGTGATCATGCTATTTTAACATAC
>NW_006325810.1:0-296 GCF_000327345.1 Myotis davidii
TTTTTTTCCCCATTTTGCTTTTTGATTGTTATTTTTGAAGTGTTTGTTCTCCTTCAAAACAGGTAATTAAAGATATAACTCACACTATGTAAACTGATGTACACGTATACAAAAATGGAAGTGTGTCTTATTAAAGGGTGGGAAACTTAATTTTGCGGAGTATTTTTCTAAATCTATTATTATTGTAACACTAATGTCCCTTCATTTTTAGAAAATATGAGAGTTATTACAGGATCCACAAAATTTTGGTTATTTAAAAAAAGTGTATTTTATTGATTTTACAGAGAGGAAGGGAG
>NW_006325811.1:0-297 GCF_000327345.1 Myotis davidii
GTCTGTGTCCATTGGTTATGCTAATAAATCTATCCCAAAGGCCTAAAGCTTCCAAGTGCTAGATTTTGCAGGGAGGTCTACCTTGTAGGAAAAAAATAATAACTTAATATATGTGTATAAACTTTTCAAAGTGAAATTCTAGGGCAACCTAATAGACTGCAAATAGAATAGAATATGCTGGGAAAATGCAATTAAAAACACTGTGGTCGTCAAGTATGCAAATATGCCCATCTGTTGAACAAACCCTTGGGATAACATGCAATTGAAGAAGAGAAGTGAATTATTTTTCAGGCATTC
>NW_006325812.1:0-297 GCF_000327345.1 Myotis davidii
TAATAAAAGGCTAATATGCAAATTGCCCACTCAACCAGGAGTTCCACAGGGAGTTCGCCTGCTCGCTCTGACATGCGCTGATCACCAGGGGGCGGCATGGAACATGGCGGTGTCGGTGATGAGGCATTGGCAGTGGAGGCGCTGCCGGCCACAATGGGCTTCTGGGTGAGCCAGGCCGCAGCTGCCGGGACCGCAGGGGCTGGTCAGGCTCACCATGGGTTCATGCAGGAGCTGGTCTGTCGAGGCTGGCTGGGAGAGAGTGTGCTGCCCTCCTGGCTTCTGTGCAGTGCTGCTGGG
>NW_006325813.1:0-297 GCF_000327345.1 Myotis davidii
TAATTTTTTGAGGAAACTCTGTGTGTGTTTTTTATAGAGGCATACCAATTTACATTCCCACCAACAGTGCACATGAGTTCCCTCTTCTCCACATTTGGTGCTTCCTTTATTTTTTATCATAGCCATTCTAACAGACGTGAGGTGACATCATGTGGTGTTGGTTTGCATTTCTCGGATGATTAGAGATGTTGAGCACCTTTTCAAGCACCTGTTAGCCCGCTATATATCTTCTATGGAAAAAATGGACAGATCTACTAACCATGTTGTTGTTTTTGTGGGTTGTTGGTTTTATTTTTG
>NW_006325814.1:0-297 GCF_000327345.1 Myotis davidii
GGACAGAGCAAGGCACATATGACAAGGGTGCCTGAAGAATTGAAGGGGCCTTGATGCTGGGACAGGGAAGACACATAAGGATCTACTTAGACAGGAAACCAAAGACCAAATGGGCCCTCAGAGATCTCAGTGAATTCCGGCAGAAGACATTGAGAAGATAAGACTTGACTCCACCATAATGAATTAGCTATGCATAACTGCTCCCAACCCCCACTCTCATACCACTTAATGATACTCCAAGGAAGGGGGAGGAGACCATCTAGCACAGCGGTTCTCAATCTATGGGTCGCGACCCCT
>NW_006325815.1:0-297 GCF_000327345.1 Myotis davidii
CATTTGCATATTTAAGTCTAAGACATCTCATGGACGCACTGAGTTATGGTATTCATTATTTCAAATGACAAGCTGTGGTGGTTATTTCCCCCTCTATTGTAACAAATTAATTTTCTTTGGAGCCTTTTGTTTCGGATTTTAAGCTTTCATCATCACAAAAAGATGACAGTACTGAAGACAATAGTGTGTGGGTCTTCTCACGATGTTCTCAGCCCCACAGAGGATTCTGTGCATGGCTGGGCTGCCTTCCTCTCTCATAATCTGATATTCTCCTTATATTTTGTAAGATTTAAAAAA
>NW_006325816.1:0-297 GCF_000327345.1 Myotis davidii
TAACCCTTGCTTTCATGTTGATTTCTAGCTCCAACCACTGTTCCAACACCACCTAAGGTCTTCAGCTCTGCTCCTACAACTCCAGGGACCACGAAGACCCTCAAGACAGGTAAAGCCATTTGTTTCTGAGGCCAGAGGCCTTCTAGGAAAAGGGTGGAAACCACCCAGGGCATGTGTTAAAACGTACAATTCAGGGTAAGGGTTCTTAGGTGGCCCCAAGCGAGGGTTTCATGGCGTCTGTGAACCCCAGTCTCATAGCCAGATTTTGTAACTATAAGTATTTTCAGAATAGGAAGA
>NW_006325817.1:0-297 GCF_000327345.1 Myotis davidii
TGTGCCCACCACCCAAAGTCAAATCTTCCATTATTATATACCTCACCCCTTTTACCTTTTAATATTCCCCATCCCACTTTTCTCTAGTGACCACCATACTGTTGTCTGTGTTTAGGGGATTTTATGTTTCATTGTTTTTCTTGTTTGCTCATTTGTTGTTTTTTGTTTTATAGCCCATATATGATTGAAACCATATGGTGTTTTACTTTTTGTGCCTGACTTATTTCACTTATATTCTCAAAATCCATCCATGTGGTAACAAAAGGCAATATTTCATCTTTTCTTATGGCTGAGTAG
>NW_006325818.1:0-297 GCF_000327345.1 Myotis davidii
TATTAGCCTTTTATTATATAGGATATTTATATGGATGTTGGAAGGAGAGAGAAATCCACATATAGATGTAAATCCACTTCAGGAAATGTATCTGATTCTGAATTGGAGGCCTCCTCTGGAGTAAAGGAAATTTTAGGGGTGGAAGAGCTGGGGGCAGCTTGAAAACAAGCTATTTTTTTCCCTTGCGTAGATAGCAATTGCTTTCCATTTCCTGGGGGTAAAACAGAGGGGATGTAATAAGACCTCAGAACAAGATGGAAAATGGGTGAATGTACTGCTATAGAATGAGACAGCCTC
>NW_006325819.1:0-297 GCF_000327345.1 Myotis davidii
AGATGTAAAGAACTAGGCCATTGTGTTTCCAGTACAAAGACTAACTCAATCTAGAGTTTATTATACCGAGAGAAGACTATCCACTAGCATTCACTGAAGGGTTTACTGATCCTCAGTGTCACTTGGGGAACATTAAAAAGAAGAGATTCCCAGGTCCATCACAGGGTGATTCTAATTTTTAGATGGTCAGTGAGGCCCAGGAATCTGCCTTTTTAAAAACTTGCCTGATGGAGCTGAGAATCAACTTATTTTGGAACTACAGCTTTTCTAAACTTTATTCCTAAGCATTATTTTTTT
>NW_006325820.1:0-297 GCF_000327345.1 Myotis davidii
GGGTGAAGGCCGTTCCCTCCGTTCACCGAACCCACCCAGCTTTCCTCCTCTGTCACTGAGGGTAACGCCAGCATCCCGCTTCCCAAGCATGTCATTGGGGCATATTTTTAAATGTCACCTGCTTTTCTTTTTCATTCAAGCCGTTTCTAACTCTGATGCCTTTGTCTTGATGGTCAGTCTCTAAACAATCCTCCTCAGGCCCAAATCAGAAACATACTCATATGATGATATGTGTTGCAGCCATCTTTTCTGTGTGTGTTTTCCTAATCATTCTCTTTATGTTCTGTTATAATCCTT
>NW_006325821.1:0-297 GCF_000327345.1 Myotis davidii
TTTTTTTTTTTTTGAGTAAAGTTGCATGCAGTCTTAAACAATGAGGTGGTCGATCACCGAGGCCTGCCACCTGCTTTTGTAAATGGAGTTCTATTGGAAAACAGCCATGCTCACTTTGGTTGACATACTGTCTGTGGCTGCTTTCCACTGTGGCTGCAGAATTACTAAGTTGCAACAGAGACTGTTTGGCCTGCAAAGCCTCACGTGTTTATTATCTGGTGTCTTCCAGACAAAGTTTGCTGACCTTATTGTGGATGACTGAGTTTTCAACCTGTGGTGCTCGCCTAAGACCATCCT
>NW_006325822.1:0-297 GCF_000327345.1 Myotis davidii
GCAGTTTTAATGTGGAGCCTCCTATAGTAATTTTAAACTTGAGAGGGACTATCATCTAAACAGTGTATCAACCTCAGTATGTATTTAAGCCATGATACCTCCACAAATTGGGAACCTCAGGCCTGGGTTGCATACCCTAAGAATATAAGCAATGGGTCCATTGCACCATCTTGACTAATAAAGAGCAATGTTTGTTCAGTGATGTTAGGGATATTATCCATCAACTACCCCCAAACCATCTTATTTACTCCAGTGACAGAAAGCCACCCTCCACCTATGATACTTCTTCCCTTTCAG
>NW_006325823.1:0-297 GCF_000327345.1 Myotis davidii
AGCATCTGGCGTTGTCATGCCCCATACCTCTCACTAAGTGGCCCTAGGCCTGGCATTAGTGGCAGCTTGCCTTAGTTTATAGTTGGGCCTCTCCTGGGCACTTCAAAGCCCAGCACAAGGAGCAGCCGTCTGTAGATTGTTTTGTAGTTCATGCCAGGTGGCCTTGGGCAGAATACAGGTGGTGGATAACCTTGGCCTGCACCTCCTTGGAGGCCCCAAAGTCAGCATACATGGTGGATAGCTTCAGACCATGTCAAAACACCACCCAACCATCTCTACAAGTGACATACTAAAGGG
>NW_006325824.1:0-297 GCF_000327345.1 Myotis davidii
CAAAGTTAGTATTTTCACCTAAGACAGACGTCAAGTTGAAGAGACTCGTGGGCAGCAAGGACTATGCTCTTAGAAAGAATGGGACCTTGTCAATGCAACACACTCTGTCCTTTAGTTACAAAAAACACTCAAAAGCTAAAGCTCCCAACCCACACAGATATTTGCTTACAATGTAGGCTGATAGCTGTGAACTCTATGTGAAGTTGTTTTTTTTTTAATTCATGTTTAAATTTTGAGGCTTAAAAGGCACTAACTATATAACTTATATGTCTTTCCTACTTTTCTGAATCGCCCCCT
>NW_006325825.1:0-297 GCF_000327345.1 Myotis davidii
TGAGGGCTCTGGGAGCACAAGGAAAGGGAACACAAGGGTGTAGGATATCAAATAACCAATCCAGATCAGACATCTGTGTGTCAGATTCTGGCGGGGCTGGTGGTGTCTGGGGCAAGTAGCAGATTGGGCCAGGGAGAGGAGTGGGAGATGAGGGTGTTCTGCAGATAAGAGGGCACAAGGAACTGTTTCGGTTCTCACTGGCACTCGCTGGGAGCTCACAGGGAGTCGGGCATTCCACAAGCTCGTTTTCCCAGATGGAAAAAAAAATAATCTAGAGAACAGCAGTGGAGGACAGGC
>NW_006325826.1:0-297 GCF_000327345.1 Myotis davidii
CATAAAGAAAATGTTATTCTTATGCATGTTATTTCCCAGGCACCTAGTCATGCAACCAGTCACCATCTATGTTTCTTCTCTCTCTTCCTTCCTTCCTCCCTCCCTCTAAAAATCAATAAAATTTTTTAAAAGATTTGGAGTTTCCAGATCTAGCAAATAAGTATTGCAGGATGCCAAATATTTGGTGGGAAATATGTATACCAGAAAGTTATTTATGGTGTGGACAAAAAAGGGGAGGTTCTATTGAAAGTAACCTCACCCAACGTGTCTGATCATAAACTCCTAATTAGGCAAGTA
>NW_006325827.1:0-297 GCF_000327345.1 Myotis davidii
CAACCAACTGAGCCACACTGGCCAGGGCTGCCTCTCAGTCATAGATCCCAGTCTGGCTGACACTTAGTTTATTTCTGAGAGTGACACCAAAATCAGCTCTGCCACTAATGAGAAATAAAACCATTTCCATTGTGAAAAGAAAACAATAGCTTCATGGAAAATTACATTTGCATACTTGGTGATAATAATTACCACTTAGAATTTAAAGTTTTCAAAAACCCACTGTGTAGTGTGTGCAATGTGTGGTGAGAGAGAGTTTCCCAAAAATCTAATGCATTTGACATCTCAATTGCCTTT
>NW_006325828.1:0-297 GCF_000327345.1 Myotis davidii
TTTTTAAATTACATAAAATATATCATGATTGTATTTACCACATAAAATGTAGGTATTTTGAATGGTTAAATTTTTTCTTACACATCAAACACTTTAAAGTCAAACGGCACATAATCAGCAGTCAAAGGTGTTCATTATTGGTGTTAGTATTACTTTCTGGATCTCAGGTTACAATTTCATAGTAAATGACATCACAGGGATGCCACTTAAAAAATCCAGAATAGGGGTAGTTCCACTATTTAGAACTAGGCAAACAACGATTTGTTCAGCAAATAGCTTGCAAGGAAGACTAGAGAA
>NW_006325829.1:0-297 GCF_000327345.1 Myotis davidii
CCTTCCTCTCTGAAGTCAATAAAAACGTATTTTAAAAATTAAAAATTAATTTTAAAAAAATCCCTAATCCCTCTGAACATGCTTCTCAAACGTGAGATGCACAAATATCCTGAGTCCCAGACGCAAGTTAATATAGAAGGACTCACTAACACAGGCCCTAAATCAGATCTGGGGAACTGAAAGAACTCATTTGACCCTAGCTGGAATACTACCCAAAGACACCTAGGAAGGGAGCAATCATCAGAAGTGGGAGATGGGTATAAATACAAACCAATGTCAAACTGATTCTATTCATGT
>NW_006325830.1:0-297 GCF_000327345.1 Myotis davidii
TGGAATAGCATTCAGTGCTAAAAAGAAATGAGCTATTATGTCATGATGAGATATGGAGGAAACTTAAATGCATGTTACCCAATGACAACAGCTAATAAGAAAAGGCTATGTTTTATATAATTCCAACTATAAGACATTCTTGAAAAGGCAAAACTACGGACATAGTAAAAAGATCAGTGGTTGACAGGGTTTATGGTGAGGGAGAGATGAATAGGACAAGTACAGATAATTTTTCAGGCAGTGAAATATTCTACATGATACTATAATGGTGGATACATGTCATTATGCATTTGTCCA
>NW_006325831.1:0-297 GCF_000327345.1 Myotis davidii
TTTATTACAACATTAAATTATGTTTATAGTTTTTTTGGATATCAACAAATATTATATAAACCAATTATTTTAGGTATTAGTAAAAGTATTTTAGCATCTTCTGGGTTTTTAACAAGTATTAGTTTTCAAGAGACTTTTAAAAATTTAATTAAATTTACTTTTAAAAATACAGTTAATTGAATTACAGATTTAAAATCTAAAATTATAACAACAGATTTAATTTTAATAGGAACAGGATGATATAGACATTTTAATTAAAAAATTAAATAAAATTAATAAATTATAAAATGATTTTAT
>NW_006325832.1:0-297 GCF_000327345.1 Myotis davidii
GAGGCAGATATTGTTTCCACTAGGAAACCATAAAGAACAAAATAATAATATGAAAATTATTTTATGTACATTCAAGCAATAACAATCATATGATATAAAAACAAGGTTTAAGCAATATCAGTATGTGTGCATAAGGCCTTGTTGACATCGTCTTGGGATAGCTGTCTGCCTCCGTGGTCAGCGTCTTCGTCTTCTCGTCCTTGAAAAGTCTCAGCTGTTTCTTATCCTTGAAAGGACTGATCTCTGCTGCAGATGGAGATGGGCGTCAGAGATGGGAGTAGATGTCCATTCACAGTC
>NW_006325833.1:0-297 GCF_000327345.1 Myotis davidii
CCCTGCCCTATGAGGAGTCTTGTATAACATACTTCAGAATTGCCACATTGAAAGACAAGGGGGTGATGAAATTATTTACAGACCTTTTACCCTCATTGGTTGAAGATGGTCTTTGGGATCATTAACCTCCACCTTGCCGCCATACACACATGCACCTGTGGCTGAGAAACTCTAACTTGGAGAAAGCATGAGACAGAAAAACAAAAATACCCCACGGTGCTTGCTTCAGGTGTGATGCTGGCAATACACATAGAACTGTCCATCACTGCTGTTGTGAAATTGATTGCCCAAAGGGGA
>NW_006325834.1:0-297 GCF_000327345.1 Myotis davidii
AACCACATCAAATTACAACTAAACTACAGAACATCCATCATGCAGAACTGCCTGAAATGGAGCCCAACAGAAGTTGTATAACTGAGTATATACAGAAGCCAAATAGAGACTGATAGAGAGGAGGGGAGGAAAATGAGCTGGTCCCATACCCATGTGGGCTGGTTAAAAACTGGAGCAGGGGGCGTCTAGGTTGTAAAGGTCCTCCCTCAGTTGTGAGGGGTCCAAGACCACCATCAGAACCTCCAGTCCAGGGTTACAGTGCTGGGAAGAAAAGTCCCCATAACTTTTGCTTAAAAG
>NW_006325835.1:0-297 GCF_000327345.1 Myotis davidii
TCTCTGTGATCTCCTCAGGAATTTGCCCTACATCCTACTTATGTGGCATTTCCTTTTGTGCTTCATCTCCTTGTGAAGATCTTTCTTAAGTAACTTTTGTAATCCTTGCCAATTTTTCCTCATTGCAAATATGACAGATTTTGCTGTTGCTGCTGCACTTTGGGAAGTATTTTGTTTGAACCAGTCAGAAGCAACATTTTTTACCAAATAAACATTTGACACTATGACACTCAGTTATAACAGTTCATGTTCAAAATCACCAATAAATGTACATACTCAAAAGAGATTAATATAGCC
>NW_006325836.1:0-297 GCF_000327345.1 Myotis davidii
CACTCAGCCACAATCCCTGCTTGTTTTTACAGCTAGAAGTTATGACAATCTCTCTTCCTGGCCTGGAACCTTGGGCTGGGAGCCTTGTATGGGACTGGGACTCCTTGCTCCACAGAGGGGAACCTCTGTAGCCAAAATATGCCTCTGTATTTTTAACCACCACATGTAGGTACGGGACCTTCCACCCCTCTTATAAACCTCGGCATGGCTTCTTCTGTATATCCTTAGTTTATTGGACTTCTGTTCAGCTGTACTTGAGGAGGCTCTCAATGATGGTTGTTCTGTAGTTTAGTTGTA
>NW_006325837.1:0-297 GCF_000327345.1 Myotis davidii
CAGAGTAGACAAGTGTGTCTACTTTGAGTGATCAAAACAAATGGGAATGATTTGTCCAGGTGGGAGGTCAAATGCCAGAACAAAACACTGACCAGTTCTGGCTTTTGCCATCCTTTTGGGTAGAATGGACCTACATTTATTCCCATTCTTCATCCTCTGCTCCATCCCAGAGGGTCTTGGAGTTAGTTATATTTAAGTTTGACAACTCCTTGTTCAATCAAACAGATGAATTTGGAGTCCTAAACTTAAAAGTCACAGTATCTGAGTAGCATCTCAGGGGTAAATTGCCCCATTTCT
>NW_006325838.1:0-297 GCF_000327345.1 Myotis davidii
GGTCTATTTGCATATTACCGTTTTATTATATAGAATAACAAACTACCATTTGAAATAGGTAATTAAAGGTTCATTAAAATAGGTAAACAGAGTTCAAAATTACCGATTGCATAAAAATGTATTTCATAAATTACGTTGTTCAATGGGTAATTTGTAACCTGTTTTCCTGGTAAACAAAGGCCTTCATGATAAAGCTGGAGTTCTTTGTGGCTGACAGCATCCTCTTGTCCCCCTCAGCAGCATCTCTATAAAAAATGTGACTGTAATCATGTTTGGCATGAACTCTTTCTTTACATA
>NW_006325839.1:0-297 GCF_000327345.1 Myotis davidii
TAAAGAATGGTAACTGTTAGTGTTGTAATTCTATTCTGCTGTTTTAATTTTTTAAATTACTTTATAATTTTTAGTTGTGGCAAAATATATATAAAATAAGACTTACCATCTTAACCACTTTAAGTGTGCAGCTTCTTAGCATTAAGCACATGTACATTGCTATGTAATGTTTTTGTTTTTTGAATAGAGGTGTAATTGACCTCATTCTGTAGCAGCTTTTGGAGAGGAGACCTATACCTGTCATGCATATAGCAGTGACTGTAGGTTATTTTTTTAAATAGGTTTTTATTTATTTTA
>NW_006325840.1:0-297 GCF_000327345.1 Myotis davidii
CAGCTACTAAAGTTTTGGAGAGATATCTCTGCTATGGGGGGTTTCCCACTGAAAACTCTGCATCTAATCCCTAAGCCAGGCCCCCCAGCTGAGAGCACCAGAACTGAGAAGGGTGCCATATAATGTCTAGCTTTGAAAAGCAGTGGGGTTGCTGTCTGCCAGGGAAGACAGCTAAAAATGCAGGCACCCTCTTAAATGGCAAATGCACAAAATTCCATGGGCAGTCACTTACCTTGTGCTGCAGCAGAGGGAGGGCAGGCTGGACTACAGCTGAGTGAGTAGAAGCCAAGGTTAGTG
>NW_006325841.1:0-297 GCF_000327345.1 Myotis davidii
CGCTCCCGGCACCCAGACTCGCCGAGAGAGACACGACTCCTATTGGCCTGGTAATTACGATGCCGGGGAGAAGGGGGACCATCATTTCACGCGTCATTGGCTATGCAAATTGTTTTCCACCCTCAGTGATTGGCTCTGACCTTTTCCCGGGATGTCATTCTACACGCGTGGCCGTCTCCCCTCCTCGCCTCTCAGGTTGCGCCCACAGGACGTGAGGGTGGATGGGATGCGTGTAAACATATGGGGGGGTCGCCCTGGGACTATATTTAAATTCTTTATTTTTCACTAGAGGCCCGG
>NW_006325842.1:0-297 GCF_000327345.1 Myotis davidii
AAGCTCAGAGAGGAAAAGTGTCAAGCACAGTGGATCCCAAGGTGCAGCACATGCCCAGTGAGGGGGGTGGGGGCAATTTGATTGTAAGTGGGGACAATTCCAGAATGAGTTAACACTGAATTTTTTGCATTTCTAACGGTTCTAAGGGACCTCATCTACAGCGTATCTTATATAATGAAAGGCTAATATGTAAATGAGTGAATGGTGGAATGACAGGTCACTATGCTGTGTGCTGACCACAGCATACAGTCAACACAGGAGCTTCCCTCTGCTGGTCAGTGTGCTCCCACAGAGGGA
>NW_006325843.1:0-297 GCF_000327345.1 Myotis davidii
GGGGGAAAGGACTTTCCAGGAGAAGGGGACATTTTGGGTAGAAGTTCCCGGGTTCTGACTTGGTGTGTCTGAGTGAGGAGAGTAACCCGAGGGGCAGTAGGTGCTGGGAAGAACGGACAGATATAGAGACCTCCAAGACTGAGCAGAGGGTGTAATTTGGTGTTAGAAAGGCAAGTGTGGGAGCTTTACTTGCTGACTTTATGGTATAGCCACTTCTCATATATTCACAAAACTCTCTATAAGAACATCTTGTACTTCCAAAGCAATTAAAAAAATTATTTTTATTGATTTCAGAGA
>NW_006325844.1:0-297 GCF_000327345.1 Myotis davidii
TCCACTGAGCCAAACCAGTCAGGGCCTCTCTCAAGTTATTGGATCAAAACCTACCATGTGTTAGAAAAAAATGAACTTCACTTAGCTGAGAGTTTATTAAGCCTGAGCTCTTAGGAAATGGATGAGTAAATACTTCTGATAATTAGTCCAAAAGTGTTAAATTAGCAAAGCTTTCTGAGAAATTTTGACATGTTAGGAAACCCTTAACAACTATACGGCAGATTTTCTGCAACCACTTACCACTACCCCCTTCCTCCCTCCCCCCTCCACACCCATATACACACCCACACACACACA
>NW_006325845.1:0-297 GCF_000327345.1 Myotis davidii
AAAGAGGTATGCCAAGATCTTTTCACACCTTCCCTGGAGACAGCTTGCACCAATGAAAGGGAAAACTTAGCACCTGCACATCTCCTGCTTAAAAACTCTGTTAAAAGAAATCCTTCTTGTTCTTTTGATATGTGTGCCTCTATAAATAAATTGGAAAGAAACATCTTCATTTGCATATCAAATAAAGGAAAATTAGGAAAGGATGTCACATGGGTCCATGATTTCTGCTCCAGGGGAGGTGATAGCAGAGGTCATAATCCTCCCCTCACAGCTGGAACACTTACCCAGGTGGGTAAA
>NW_006325846.1:0-297 GCF_000327345.1 Myotis davidii
TAACAAATATCACACGTGCTTGGTGAGCTTGACATGACTTTCAAGTGAATTTTCCTAATATGGAATGAGCTCTAAAAATCTGTCACAGCGATGATTACTATAAGATGCACTGTGAACATTTTTTAAAATATAAAATTAATTGAAAAAAGGTAACCTGGAAATATTGTTATGAATGCTAAAATGTCACATTTCTCCATCTTGCCCACATTCCATCATGATGTTTTTATTTGAAGAGACTTTCATGGTAAGCGTTTAAAATTAGTCATATGAGCCTGGCTGGTGTGGCTCAGTGGTTGA
>NW_006325847.1:0-297 GCF_000327345.1 Myotis davidii
TCCACACCTTTGGGAACCCTGGGCCCGCTGGGGCTAAACCCCGGCACATTTAATGAAGAAACAAAATACATCCACTGGCACAGTAACTCCTGCAGGTTGTAGCCTCCGATTTAGAAAAAATACAATGCAATTATGATTTTAAAGATATACCAAAAGTACAAAGTACAACAGTGGTAGATTTCAGCATCCCATTTCATTCAGTGGGTATTTATAAAGTCAATCCTCCAGGCAGGCAGCTTTAAAAGGTATATTTTTGACTTTCTGCAGGTCAAAGAGACCTGAGAATGAAGTGAGAGG
>NW_006325848.1:0-297 GCF_000327345.1 Myotis davidii
GCTCACCCACTGAGTCATACTAGCCAGGCTACTGTCTTTCTTTATGAACTTGGCTATTCTAGATATTCCATATGACTATAATCATAAAGTATTTGTCCTTTTGTGACTGGCTTATTGCAATTAGTATAATGCTTTCAAGGCTTATCCATGTTGTAGCATGTGTCAGAACTCCAGTCCACTATGTGGCTAATATTCCATTGTATATATACATATATATGTATCTCACACTTCGTTAATACATTCATCTGTTGATAGACCCTTGAATTGTTTCTACTTTTTGGCTGTTGTGAATAATGC
>NW_006325849.1:0-297 GCF_000327345.1 Myotis davidii
ATCCAGTACGTGGAATAGCCCCATCTGGGGTCTCCTCCATAAAACTCCACACACCAGTCACTGATGTATGAGCTAGAAGACTGTGTGAAGGTGGGATTAGGGAGGCCTCCTGGGGAGACATCACATTGAGCTGTGCAGAGCCTCTACAGTTTGGCTGGTGCATCATCGGTACTTGCCTGGCTTCACTGTGATAACCTAGGTTTCAGACACCTGAGAACAGAGGCGTCTCTCTCGCTAGCACCGCTGGCTTCGGTCCAGGTTGCAGGTGGACTAGAGCTCTGCTCCACAGATCTCCTT
>NW_006325850.1:0-297 GCF_000327345.1 Myotis davidii
CCAACCACTGAGAAACACCGGCCAGGGCGAGGCTTGATGTGTCTGACACGAAGGACAGATGGAATAGGAATAAGTAATGAACCTCAGAGGTGTCTGCCTGGCAGTTGATGCTAAAAAGTTGCATGTGGATTTTTCAAAAGCGTGGCACCATGGGTGTAGCTGCAAGAGTCTGATCAAGAGAAGGGCAAGTAACAACCATCTCTGGGTAAATACATATTTGGTGGGTGAATGGATGGATGAATGAGTAGGCGGGTATTGCTCTTCTAATAAGAAATTAGGAAATGCTTCCAAAATCAA
>NW_006325851.1:0-297 GCF_000327345.1 Myotis davidii
CTTCTAAAACTGAATCAGGAAAATATAAGAAAATCTGAATAGATCAATTACAAAATTGTAAGACACTGAAGAAAGAAATTGAATAAGATACAAATAAGTGGAAGCCTATATCATGCTCATGGATAAGAAGAATTAACATTAAAATGTTCATACTCTGCCTCAGAGGAAGCTTTCTCATTACACTGTGAATAATATCTGTTTTGCTGTGTTTTTCCCTGAATTTACATGTGTCTGAAGACAAAGCTTTTTTATAACCAGTATGGTCATTTTGTACAATTTTGAAATAAAATTAAACCA
>NW_006325852.1:0-297 GCF_000327345.1 Myotis davidii
TTTTTTTAGAAATAGACTAGCTAATTCTAAAATCCACATATGTAGAAATGCAAAGACCTTAAAATGTGAAATCATTTTAAGGAGATCAAATGTAGAAAACTAACATGACCTGGTTTTGAGACTTATTATAAAGATATAGTGATTAAGATAGTGTAGTAACAGTGTAAAGGTAGACAGACAAAAGAAACATCATTGAGACTAGAGAAATAAATACATGCATATATTTGAACAAAGATTCAAATACATTTCATAGCATAAGGGTAATATTTTAAACGAATGGTGCTGAATTAATTTCAT
>NW_006325853.1:0-297 GCF_000327345.1 Myotis davidii
TTGTTCTTTTAATACTGGTCATATTACCGGCTTTTGTTTTATTAATACAGGCTTACTCACAATTCTACAAATAAATCTTGCTCATTCTTATATTTCTAGCATTGAGAGACTGTTTCATCAGAAAGATTCTCCGTATTATTAATTCCTATATATCCGAACAATAATGGTATTCATCACTTCCAAGAATTTGCCATTAATACATCCTTGTCCTTAACTTTTTCATTCATGTGCATTTCCTCTTCAACAAAACAGTTAATTGATGAAGAGCAAGGGCCCATATGTTTATGGCCAGGTATT
>NW_006325854.1:0-297 GCF_000327345.1 Myotis davidii
GCAGGTTTTTGTGTGGACATAAGTTTTCAAATATTTTGAGCAAATTCAAGGGAGCACAATTGCTGGAGCATATGGTTTAAAAGTATGTTTAGTGTTGCAAGAAGCTGCCAAACTATCTTCTAAAGTAGCTGTACCATTTGCATTCCAGGCAGAAATGAATGATAGTTCCTATTGCACCTGTGCTCACCAGCATATAGTTGTCAGTATTCCTGATTTTAGACATTCTGATAGGTTTATGGTTGTATCTGATTCTTATTTCAAAATGTATTTTCCTGCAGACATAACATGTGAAGCATC
>NW_006325855.1:0-297 GCF_000327345.1 Myotis davidii
GAATTCTGCTTATTGACCACATTCTTATTCCTAGAAATGGTTTATAGGAAACTCCTTCATCTAATACTGAGTTAATTTGGTTTGTAAGTGAATCTTTAAAGAATAAACAGGAATGTTACCAAACTGAATATACAATAACTTCCACAGTAAACATAATTGAAGATTCTTATTTATCTAAATAAAATCTACCCAACAAGCCTAATTGCTAATTCAGGCCTATCAGTTGGCTAAAAATAAAATCTATTTAACTTATTTAAACTATTCCTTTCTAAATTAATAAATTTTATAAAAGTTATT
>NW_006325856.1:0-297 GCF_000327345.1 Myotis davidii
AACAAAAATATCAGTAACAATGACCATCTTCAGTCATATGATCAGAACATCAAAACATTTTGTTGTTGTTTCCTGTGTCATTGACCTCATAAATTAAATTGGTGATTACAATTTGTCAGTTTTACTCTAAACTTTCTCTTAGTTATCCCTGCTCTGATGGATGAACCCTTGTTAGTGCCCATCCAGACCATTGGTCATTCTTGCAGTTACTTCTTCATGCAGTCACCAGGTATTTCCTTCAACATGGTTCCATTTGGGAAATGCCATTCACTAGAGGCCTGGTGCACAAAATTCATG
>NW_006325857.1:0-297 GCF_000327345.1 Myotis davidii
AAGAAGGAAAGAGAGAGAAACAGGTATAAAGAATAAAATGGCAATAAATAAGGACCTATCAATGACCATAGATATAAATGAACTAAATGTCCTTAGCAAATGAATTAGGGTAGCTGAATGGATTAAAAACAAAAACAAATGGCCCATATATATGATGTCAACAAGAGACCAACCTCAGAAAAAAAGATACACAAAGACCGAAAATGAATGGAGGGAAAATATATTCCATGAAAATGAAAACAGAAAAAAACACACACACTGGAATAGCAATACTTATATCAGACAAAATAGTCCTCA
>NW_006325858.1:0-297 GCF_000327345.1 Myotis davidii
CCACAGGTTGAGAACCGCTGCCTTACAGGGTAGTGGCATGAGCACATTCCAAATCTTTCTTTTTGGTATGTTCTAACAATTAATGACAATTAATGGATCTTCCAAATCCGAGGCTCTGCCACTGAATTCATGACATTAGGAATGTTCCCTAACCTTTTGAATGTCAATTTCCTCATTTACATGAGAATAATAATGGTTTCTATGTCATAGAGGTTCTCACAAAGCCTAATTGAGGTAATATATACCAGAGATCAGCAAACATTATCTGTAAAGGGCCAGATGGTAAATATTTTAGGC
>NW_006325859.1:0-297 GCF_000327345.1 Myotis davidii
AAAGTGACCAAAAGCAAGCATAAACTAAGTGCTAACCACTGACAGGGAGCAACTGCAGTGAGTTAGAATTCAAGTTAGTGCCTTTTTTTCTCCCAGATTTCACAAAATTGTAGTCTTACTTTCCACGAGAGTTAAAGGCTGGCAGAAGAGCTGAAAATCTAGGGTTGAGGGAAAATTCTGAAAATGAGTGAGCCATGTAAGGGGCGGGACCAAATATCTGCATATAATCCCTGTCCCCAATCCCGGGACACCACTTGATCAGACATCAGTGGACAGCCAGGAAGACAGCTGACAAAA
>NW_006325860.1:0-297 GCF_000327345.1 Myotis davidii
GGGGAGCACCTATTATAGGCAGAGTGGTCATGGAAAGATTCTCTGAGGAGGTGCCATTTGAGCAGAAACCAGAGCGTGGTGAGGAGGTAAGGCACAGAAATGTGTAGGGGAAAAGACTTCCAGATGCAACAGCAAATACAAAAAGGTCAAGATGGGACTAAGCTTGACACATATGAAGAACAGCAAGAAAATCAGTATGGCCAGACCAGGGGAGAAAGCAGGACAGTGATACGAGCAAAATCCTGAAGGGCCCCAATATAGCCAAGGGAAGGGCTTTAATTCTGAGGAAGATGGGGA
>NW_006325861.1:0-297 GCF_000327345.1 Myotis davidii
AGGCCAAATAAGTTTGGGAACCACTGGTATAGACTATCAGAGTCAGTTTAGTACATCATCCAGTTTGAATTTCCCAGGCATTCTGTTGACCACAAATGCTGAGTAATAAGTAGGAGGCCAATAAGAGGAGTATATAGGATGTGGCTGTGGGAGTGTAGGTTAAAGAGAGGTTTGGTAGAAGGAGTGATGTGCACTTGGAGAGGTCATGTTCATTCATGGCCACAGGGCCCTGATATTGACATAACAGTAAATGAAGGGTGAGTACATTTATGGTGATGACTGGATGATATGATATGG
>NW_006325862.1:0-297 GCF_000327345.1 Myotis davidii
AGAAATCATGATATCTTTATGCAAAATAATTAGAGAAATGTAAGCCACATATTTGTTAGTGAGTTCACTGCTTAATTTACAATCAAATTACTATATCTAGAATTTTAATAAATACGTTTAACTTGGAAAATGTTCCCTAGTAGAACAGAACACGTCGTCCTTAATATTTAGTCTTTTTCAGTTCTACATGTTCTGTCAAGTGACTAAACACACAAAAGGAATGCTTATCAGTGTTGCAAATAGCACAGTGCTGGGAAAGGCAACTCTGTGGACATTGGTATCATTTTGAAAAACTAA
>NW_006325863.1:0-297 GCF_000327345.1 Myotis davidii
TTTATTACCCAGAAATCCTACATATGTGCCTTTAAAAAATCACTCTCATATGTTATTCCAGAACATATACAAGAATGCGCTTGACAGAATTATTCAAAATAGCCCAACACTATAAATAACCCAAACTCCCATCAACAGTAGATCTGATAGAGGAATATTCTTACAATGGAATTCTAAACAGCAATGAAAATGAAAGCTGTTAGTCATGATATGCAGGAATCTTAGTAATAACATTCAGCAAATGAAGGCAAACACAAGAATACAGACATTATTCTACTTACATAATGTTGGAAAAAA
>NW_006325864.1:0-297 GCF_000327345.1 Myotis davidii
TAATTAGCATATTATGTTTTATTATTATAGATTGCAAAATATTTATTTACAACAGTGAAGTTAGGTAACACATTCTTTACCTCACCTAATTACCACTTTTTTGTTATAATGAGAACATTAAAGTTCTCTCGAGGATATATCTTTATTGATTTTATTGTTTTAGAGAGAGGAAGGGAGGGGGGTGAGAGAAAAACATTGATGTGAGAGGGAAAAATTGACTGGTTTCCTCCCATACGTACCCTGATTTTCAGGGATCAAACCCGAAACTTGGGTATGTGCCCTAACTGGGAATCAAAC
>NW_006325865.1:0-297 GCF_000327345.1 Myotis davidii
ATCCTTGGGTGAGGATTAACAGTGACAAAAATAAAATCTCAGTTCAATCATTAGCTGACCACTAAGAAAATTAAGCAATGACGCCAGTGACTACACACAACAAACAATGCAGACATTACAGAATTAGTTTAGGAAATGAATTAAACAAACAGGAACAAAAAAACAACAATAGATGCTGGGAAGGAGGAAGAATTTGATTTCCAGAGTTGCCATGTTATATCATTAAAATATCCTGTTTCAAAAATAATTGCAAGACAATTAAAGTAACAAGAAAGTATGGCTGTATACACAGGGAGG
>NW_006325866.1:0-297 GCF_000327345.1 Myotis davidii
ATAGCACTTGATGGGATATAAACAAAATAAGCTTTGGGGGATGTTGTAACTTTATGTTGCTATGGAAGTAAAATAAGTAAATGTAAGTGAATGGAGTTCATGAAACTTCTTGCATATTGATGATTTCCAATCAGAATAGCTTAATTCATTCAATGCCTATTCAGTATTACATCGGTTCTAGATGATAGAGATAATGGGTTAAAGCATGCTCTCTACATGAAGTTGCTCCAAGTTGTAGGGGGTGCAGGACCTGGGGAGGTAATTATATTATAGTTTAGATACAATGCAGATATCATG
>NW_006325867.1:0-297 GCF_000327345.1 Myotis davidii
AGCCAAACCAGCTAGGGCAGAATACTGATTCTTATCTGTGATCAAAGAATTTAAAAAGCAGATGTTTCTCAACTACAAATCAATAATCATGTTACATCCTCAAGGTTATATTCCACAGGCATGCCAAAATCAAGTTCCTACAGGTACAGGCAGTCATGTATATGAGCAGAGAGGGCTGGGTGTCACAGACAACAAATTAATTTGCTCTTACAACACAGAGTCCCCTCTTTCTTTGCCTTTCACTTTCCACACTACACAAAGGCGTGACTACCGTATTTGCTGGCGTATAAGACGATT
>NW_006325868.1:0-297 GCF_000327345.1 Myotis davidii
TGACACCTTTCCCATCCTACATGTTCTGAGACCTAGGCACACGCCTGTTCAGGGGTGAAGCCTGGTCCCCCTGCCCCTGGAATCTGGGTGGGTTTGTGGCTTGCTTGTACCCAATAGAAAGTGGCAGAAGAGACACTGCATGTGCTGGACCGGAAAAGATGACAACACTTCCACCCGCTGGCTGGGGCCCAGAGGCTGCCATGCTGTGAGGAAGCCTAAATTTGCCTGTGTGGCGAGATCAGGGGGTGAGGCCCTGAGGCTGTGTAAAGAGAGAGATGCCCAGACAGCCCCTCGCCC
>NW_006325869.1:0-297 GCF_000327345.1 Myotis davidii
TTTGCATGTTTCTCTTTTATTAGATAAGATACCAGCTATTCCTGAGCTTTTCAGAAAACTGCTAGCTTATTAAAGGTGGATCCTACCATTACTCACATGACATCCAGCACAGAGTCATTGCGAATGACCTTATGGGAGACATCAGCTAGCAAGAAGAGACCGCCATCTGTCCTCCGGATGCTAGCTGCATAGCCCGGCCAGATCTGCAATCTGAAGAGATAGATTAGCTTTACCTCAGGGTTTAAAAGAAGCACAGACACTTCCATGCCCCCATCTGAGATAATACTTGGACACTGT
>NW_006325870.1:0-297 GCF_000327345.1 Myotis davidii
CTTGTGCCCTGACTGGGAATTGAATCATGACCTTTTGGCTCATACGTTACCAGTCAACCATTGAGGCACACCTGTTGGCCTAGAGTTGTGTATTTTGACCATGGTGGTGATTACACAAATCTGTACATGGGATAAAAGTAAATAAAACTATACATTCACATAAATGAATTCAACTTTAAAAATTGGTGAAAATTAAATAAAATCTGTAGTTAATAGTAATTTACCATTGTCAGTGTCTTGATTTTGATATTGTACTCTGCTATGTAATAAAAGCCTAATATGTTAAGTGTCCGGTCG
>NW_006325871.1:0-297 GCF_000327345.1 Myotis davidii
TGTGCATTCAGACTAGCCCTTGGTTTACTGATTATGTCTTGGTTGGCATTCCATATGTTTTTGATAGTGTCCATTTTTGCTGATTTGGAAAAGGCTGCATGTATACAGGCAGATGGTGATGACAGGAAAACATTAGTAACTTACATTTTGGGCCTAAAGTCCCTGTTAGTCTTTAGCCACACTTAGTAAGATAGGTGTTCTCATCTTATTTAATGGATGGGACCTGCTTTCACCAAATATTTTAGAGTCATTATGCAAGGTTTGACTGTAGAAGGAGGCTTTTAAGAACAGATGAAA
>NW_006325872.1:0-297 GCF_000327345.1 Myotis davidii
AAACTTATTGAAAATGGGCAAAGGGCTTGATTAAACATTAATCCAAAGAGATGCAAACAGTCAACAGATATATGAAAAGATACTCAACATCACTAATATCAGGGAAATACAAATCAAAACACAATAAGATATCACTTCACACCTGTTAGGATGATAATCATCATTAAAAAAAGATAACAATGTTGGAAAGGATGTGGAGAAATAAGAACTTTTGTACACTGCTGCTGGGAATGTAAAATGGTACAGCCACTACGGAAAACAGGATTCCTCAAAAAATTAAAAACTGAACTACCATAT
>NW_006325873.1:0-297 GCF_000327345.1 Myotis davidii
GAGGGACCCCCCTGAGTTCACGAATTTTGTGCATCAGGCCTCTAAGTCAAAGATATAATAGAATGTTCAAAGTAGGAAAGTGGTGTAAGTGATTTAGTTATTGAATAGATGATTAATGGGTTGACAATTAATGGTTCCTCTCCCAACATTTTCAGGAGAAAGTAATAGAGCTGCTATATTCTACCAAGGCCATGTCTAGAATGGAGTTGAGTTCTAGATGCCACATTTTTAGCACATTGAAAAGCTGGACACTTTTCAAAACAGTGGAAGCAGAATGAAGGGTCTGTAGATTATCAC
>NW_006325874.1:0-297 GCF_000327345.1 Myotis davidii
TAGGGCTAAGCTCTTAAGGATAAAGACTATAAATTATTTATTTTGCTTACTTCATAACCCAAATCAGAGTCTACATAGCAGGTGACTAGTAAAATATTTGTTGAGTGGTGAGCCGAGGAGTTTAGCCTTAATTCAGGAATGGATAAGGGAGCTCAAACAACAGCCGCAAAACCCAAAAGCCCAAAGATAAATTCAGTAATGAAAAGGGGGAACAGTTTAAAGAAAAATGCTACATGCCCATAAGTGTGTTTAGAAAGATGAGTATGGACCCAGCTGGTGTTGCTCAGTGGTTGAGCA
>NW_006325875.1:0-297 GCF_000327345.1 Myotis davidii
TTTTCATCACAAGGAAATAAATTTGTAACTGAGGTGATGGGTGTTAATTAAACTTACTGTGGTGATCATTTTGCAATATAACATATACCATTATGCTATGTTGTACAACTCGTACAATGTTATCTGTCAATTATATCTCAACAGAATTGGAAAAAAGATTTGCCACTAATATAAATTGAATGACACACAATACAGTAAAATATTCCTATTATAGTAAATATTTTTTAAGTATTAATGGTAGTACACAGAACTTAACTATGTGCCAGGTGCTGTTTCTAAGTAATACACACACACACA
>NW_006325876.1:0-297 GCF_000327345.1 Myotis davidii
GGCTGATTAGATAGCAGTGCAACCTGATCCCGACACGGGGATGTCTCCAGGCTGCAGAAACAACTGGCAGTGTGCATGACTCAAAATAGGGGCCAGCTTCTCATATGCTAACGATGCTATCTTTGCATCTATCTGCGCAGATTTCATTTTCTCAGAAGCAGAGAAGAGAATTCGAAACTACTCTTGGTTTTGGCATATTGGCCAGAATAATACTCAGGTCACAAGAATCACCCACACTTCTGTTCTTCTGCCTACATGTCCATAGGAGGCAGATTGTCAGTGTTTCCGACAACTTTG
>NW_006325877.1:0-297 GCF_000327345.1 Myotis davidii
TAATAAATATAATTCAGCATTCGCATTAAATTCCTGGATGTTTAATGATTTCTCTTAAGACTGTATTTTTTAAAAATCAAACTTCAGATTTCAGAGCATAAAGAACACTAACTCAAAATTATGTTAATCTCAGCCCTGATTCTTTTTTTTCTCCTCAAATTACTGTATAGGCAAATTTTTCTTAGAATCCTTGGGCTTCTGCTTCATGTAGGACTGCTGCAGAGAGCTAACTGTCACTGCTGAGCACATCTGTCATGTTAAAGAGTGACCCGTCAGTAAGGTGTGCGCCGTCGCTGA
>NW_006325878.1:0-297 GCF_000327345.1 Myotis davidii
GTTTCTCTTTTATTAGATAGGATAGTTGACTCCCCTACCACTTCACCCTTCCCCCACTTTGCTTCCTCTCTGGGAACCACCATTCTATTTGTATCTATGAGTCTGTTTTTGTTTTTGTTAGTTTGTTACTTTTTGCTTTATATTCCACATATAAGTGAAATATCCTGATGTTTTTATTACACTTATATTAGGCTGATTGATATTGTCACTTATGTTCCTAAAATTTAGTTAATTTGTCTTTTCCTTTGCTCTTTTCTTCAGATTAGATTGTTTTTGTTTTTTTGTTAATCCTCACCC
>NW_006325879.1:0-297 GCF_000327345.1 Myotis davidii
TAATCCTATAAATCAGAAGTGCATATACACATTATGGGCTTTTTGAACCCAGGATGTTTCCTAAGCATGGGCATTCTGGACAGAACCAAATATCAAGGCATTTTAGTGGGGACCAAATGTCACAATAGATCTCTTGGACAGAATCAAATGATCTGCAAGGCAGGTTACAAGAGGGAAGCGTGGTGTTCTCTCCTCGTTGGGATATAGCGCACAAATGCAGCAGGTACACACAGGGCTATTTTCTTAGATTTAGAAAGTCATTGGAGCTGGTTAATGCCTTGTAAGTGTTAATTTTCT
>NW_006325880.1:0-297 GCF_000327345.1 Myotis davidii
AGACAGAGGGATCCCAGGAGGCTGGTGCTACACAGAGACCAGTCTGTGCGCTCCCCCCCACCCCATCCATCCCACTCCACACACAGTAGGAACAGGCCCGTGGGGGAGAGCGGGGGGATGGTTCCGCCATCAGGGGCTCTCCTGCTGAGAGCTGTGCTCCACTGGGCAGCGACCTCTGAACCTTAGCACAGCACCAGCTCGCTCTCTGCAGGGGGAACCCCGCGGGCCGGCCTAAAGGAGCCCATACAGAGGCGCCCCCGGGGCTCTGAGCTCTGCCCACACAGCCGACAGCGCGGA
>NW_006325881.1:0-297 GCF_000327345.1 Myotis davidii
ATCACCCAATATGAATAACAGAAAGTAGACACCACCCCCAAAAAAATAACCAGATATATGATTTGTAAAATATCCCCATTCCACTGGTTGCCTTGTCACTCTGTTGACTGTGTCCTTTGATGTAGAAAAGTTTTAAGTTTGATGTAGTCTCATGTGTTTATTTTTGCTTCATTTGTTTGTGCTCTAGGTGTCATGTCTATTTTTATTTTTTACAACTGAATGTGCATCTTCAATTAATTCAAAATAAAAAGTATACTTAAAATGGAAAAGAAATAAATGGGGCTAATCTAAATTAAG
>NW_006325882.1:0-297 GCF_000327345.1 Myotis davidii
CATATCAAGCATCTTCTCTGACCATTATGGTATGAAACTAGAAACCAAGCACAAGAAAAACTGAAACACACAAAGACATGAGGGTTAAATAACATGCTACTAAACAATGAACAGGGTTGACATGATATCAAGGAATAAATAAAAAGATAACTTGAAACAAATGAAACTGAGAACAAAACAACCCAAAATCTCTGGGACACAGTGAGAGCAGTCCTAAGAGGGAAGTTCATAGCATGACAGGCTTACCTCAGGACACTGACAACAAACAAAGCCCAAAATGAGTAGAAGGAAGGAAAT
>NW_006325883.1:0-297 GCF_000327345.1 Myotis davidii
TGTTTGTAAGGGCGCCACACATTTTCAAAGAAATAAAAAACTCCCCTATATGCATTTTAGAACAATATATGTGAGCCACGCGATGACTTGATGATATATAGAAACAAAAAGAAACTCTGTGGTATCTTTGAAATCTTAACTTCCAAGTGAGGAATACAAAGATCAACAAAGCAGATGAATAAATAAAAATCAACAAACGACACAAACCGTTACCCATAATATACACCAAGGAAATGATTAAAACAATAAATCAAGACTTTAAAAATAGCCAAACAAAGAGAAAGCAGCTTATTCATT
>NW_006325884.1:0-297 GCF_000327345.1 Myotis davidii
ACCCACAGGTTGAGAACCGCTGCCTTAATCTCTCAGAGTATATTCCCTAATCTAGAAAATGGGGTGATAATACCATCTAATCAGGGTAGTTGAGAGAGTTCATTAAGACAATACATATGAAATGCTTAGCATTTTGTAAGTAAACAGTAAATATTAGTTCCCTTAGAGAAGAAAGGCCTATGGAAAAATGACCAATACCAGGAAACAGACGCAGAATTAGACATTTCCCAGAGCAGGAGAGATTCGGAGAAGAGTTCACTGTAGGCTGGAACCTTGCTCTCCTAAGTGTGGTCTATG
>NW_006325885.1:0-297 GCF_000327345.1 Myotis davidii
CCATAAAAAAGAATCAGTCAGAAATGAAGAATTCAGTATCGGAATTGAAGAATTGACTAGAATACATCAACAGAAGGCTAGATGAAACAGAAGACTGAATCAGCAATTTTAAAAACAAGGTAGCAGAAAACACCCAATCATAGCAACAAAAACAGTTTTTTAAAAATGAATAATCTAGATGGATCTTGGGACACCATAGTTGTATCAGAAGGAGAACAGAGAGACCAAGAACTTGAGAACCCATTTGAAGAAATAATGGCTGAAAAATTCCCTTACCTGGTAAAAAAAAAAAAAAAA
>NW_006325886.1:0-297 GCF_000327345.1 Myotis davidii
GGGAGTATTCAACAATAAAATCTAAACAACTTTATATGAGCAAGCCCCTCGGGGAGACAAGACTGGTGAGCTGGCATTTGTGGTTGAGGTGGTTGTGTGGGGGAGCTGGGAAGTGGTTGAGGACTGGCCTTTCAAAAAGTATTGTTTCAATAGATTATAAAGAATAGAGAAGGAGTAGAAAAGCAAGTATCCGAGTAAATCATGCATAGTAAGATTAGGTAAGCTTTCATAAAGTAACTTGTCTAGTATATGGAAATACATAGGATGTAGACATCCATGCATATATAAAAATATAAA
>NW_006325887.1:0-297 GCF_000327345.1 Myotis davidii
TTAATAAACATTGCCTTTATAATTATTCAAACTATGTGTATATATTTCTGGGGACACCCTATATATACATGTGTATATCCATAAATGGAATACTGTTCAGTAATAAAAAAGAAATAAACTGTTAAACTAAATAAACATTATAACATGGACAAAACTCAAAATAAATATGCTGAGTGAAAGAAACCAGATGAAAAAGAGTATAAACAGTTTGTTTCTATTTATATAAAATTCTAGAAAATGCAAATTCATCTCCTATGACAGAAATCAGATAACGGTTGCCTTGAGAGGGATGGAAGA
>NW_006325888.1:0-297 GCF_000327345.1 Myotis davidii
CTTAGCATAATACCCTCTAGGTTCATCCATGTTTCAAATGACAAGATTTTATTCATTTTTATGACTAATATTCCATTGTATCTGAACCATATCTTATCAGTTCACCTATCAGTGGACACTTAGATTGTGCCATATCTTGGTTATTGTAAATAATGTTGTAATAAACATAGAGGTCCATATATCTTTTAAATTTGTGTTTCAGATTTCTTTGGGTAAATACTCAGAAGTGGCCTTGCTAGGTCAGATGGAAGTTCCACTTTAATATTTTGAGGAGCCTCCATACTGTTTTCCACAGTG
>NW_006325889.1:0-297 GCF_000327345.1 Myotis davidii
TAGAATCCTTCATATTTCTGTGGTGTCCATTGTAATATTGCCTCTTTCATCTCTGTTTTTATTGATTTGGGTCCTCTCTGTTTCTTGTTTAGTCTATCTAGGTGTTAGTTACTCTTATTTATCTTTTCAAAGAACCAGCTCTTCAATAAGTATGTCATTTATTTCCACTCTGATCTTTACTATATTATTCCTTCTACTTCCTCTGTGCTTTTCTTGCTAATCTCTTTCTACTTCCTTTATTTGTAAGGTTAGATAGTTATTCCTGCTTTTTCTTGTTTCTTGAGGTAGGCCTATAAT
>NW_006325890.1:0-297 GCF_000327345.1 Myotis davidii
ATGGTCTCCTTGTCCTGTTGTTGGTGTTGTCTTGGCCTGTGAATGAGCTCGGGGTGGGGGACAAGGTGATGAGGAGCAGTCTCTGAGGCAGAGCCTCTGTCTCCGCCTTTACTTGTGCGTTCACAGGGGGAGGCTCCTCGAGGCGTCCTGCCCATTGTACTGGGAACAGCTGACGGCGGCTGAGCCTTCGCTTCTCCCCACCCGTGCTTTTGGGCTGCCTTTCCCTGCCAGTCTCTCCCCTGTGCTCCTCTGTCTCTCTCTCCGTCAGCGGGGCTCAGCAGTTCACCTATTGTTCTT
>NW_006325891.1:0-297 GCF_000327345.1 Myotis davidii
AAACTGATGAACAAAATAGATCCAGAGACATCATACCATGGAACAGACTTATGGATCTCTAAGGGAAGAGGGGTAAGAGATTAATCAAAGAACTTATTATACGCAGGTATACATAGCCATGGACACAACAATAGTGCAGTGAAGTCCAGGGGGATGGTGGGTGTCAATTCAGAAAAACGGGGGCATCTGTAATACTTTGTTTTAAATTTGTGTAAATCATTTATTTCAGAATAAACCTATAGATGTTGGATTACTTGGACAGAGCTGCCGTGCATTTTTTTAATTGTTTAAAGTATT
>NW_006325892.1:0-297 GCF_000327345.1 Myotis davidii
CAGGATGGCTATGAGATGATTGGCCTCAGGGCACTCAACCTCAGAGGGACCTGCCCGTGCCAAGGAAAATTTAGCTCAATTTTATACAAAGCTTCAATGAACAGGAGGGTAGGACTACAGTCAGCTCCTCCCAGAGATTAATTAAGCTGGTCACTTGGAGAGTGCATGAGTGAACTGTGCTGGAGTGAAATGTCTTGGTTTCCACATGTCATGACCAAATGACCCAGGCACATTTCTAGGCTGACTTGATTTTTTCTTTCTTGTCCTTCATCTTGAAGTTTACTTCCAAAGGATACA
>NW_006325893.1:0-297 GCF_000327345.1 Myotis davidii
TTTTTTTTCAGTGAAAGAGGAAACAAGGCCAAAGCCGAAAGTGGTGTTGAGAGAGGAGGTAACAGAGTGTTAGTGAAAAGGGAGGAGTAGTGTGCTGGATTACGTTGATTTCCCCAAGGACTTCTTACCATACGTCTTGCATGACTTGAAAGAGAAGGTTTCTTACATGAAGTAATGCATCTGATAAACTAAAGGTTATATACCTAATAAAATAAGGGTTTCAGATGCTGGAGCTTAACTTTCCAAGGAAAAATTCCTTCAATTTCCTATGAGAAGAACCTAGCAGTGTGTGTGTGT
>NW_006325894.1:0-297 GCF_000327345.1 Myotis davidii
TTGTGAGTCACTGCACCTGAGGTGGGGGTTATGGTGAATTGTCTCCAAGTCTCTCCTAGATGAAGTAGAAGACAGAATCAGTGAACTCAAAGACAAGGCAGTGGTTACCCGTTAAAACAGCAAAAAGAAAAGAGAATAATAATAAAAAAAGTGAAGATAGCTCAAGGGACTTATAGGACAACCAGAGGCCTGGTGCACAAAATTAGTGTACAGGTAGGGTCTCTATGCCTCGCCGGCGATCAAGGCCAATCGAGGCCTTCTGGCTGCTGGCCGGAGCCTTCCTTCCCTGGCTGCTGG
>NW_006325895.1:0-297 GCF_000327345.1 Myotis davidii
ATGGCTTCTGTTACATCAGAAAGTACTCTACAAGCAAATTTTAAGAAAATCATGAACTCAGAAATATCTAGCAACATTTAAAGACATACTTATTTTCAAATCAGATTACAACCTAAGGTTATAAAATAATCTAGAGTTCATGCATTTCTTTTTTCCTGAAGTATAAAGAATGTGTATGATAAACTTATAATAGAAATAATTCCCAGTAACTCTGACTTACTGGGGTTACTTTAAATTGTACTATTTTTAAATTACTCTTTACAGAAAACATAGCAATTCCTAAGGGCATTAATTTTT
>NW_006325896.1:0-297 GCF_000327345.1 Myotis davidii
TACACTCGGCCTCTAGTATATGTAATAAAAGTGAAAAAAAATATTTTAAAAGTTAGTAGTACTGCTTTAGACATGCCAAATGCTATATGTGCAGGTACCTACACATGTCTTAGTGAACTGCCTTAAATCTATAAATTAAAGATAATAACATGTATCAAGAAAATTTAAATAAAAGAGGCCTGGTTGGGTGGCTCAGTTGGTTGGAGCCTTGCCCTGTTCACCAAAACATCTTTTGTTCGATTCCCCATCAGGACACATAACTAGATTGCAGGTTCAATCCCTGGTTGGGGCACATAC
>NW_006325897.1:0-297 GCF_000327345.1 Myotis davidii
ATGTCTTATCTTTGTGCATTTAGATTATTTTCAGTATTTTCTTTTATAATATGAACTTTTAATGAAAATACTTGCACATGGCTCACTGACTTACCACTACATCTGTAAGTTAGATTCTCAGGTATGGTGCTACCTTATAAACACTATGAACATTTGTAGACATTTTATACCTATTTTCGAAGTGCTTTGCCTGAAGTTGGCACCATATTATGCTTCCACGGACCATGCATTAGAGTCCCTCTCTCAATGCACAGTGGCAAACACGAATATCCTATCTAATAATAGACAAACATGGTA
>NW_006325898.1:0-297 GCF_000327345.1 Myotis davidii
TAAAAACATTTAACTTGCGATTTACCCTCTTAACAAAGTTTTCAGTGCACATACAGTATTGTTAACTACAGGTACTATATCGGACATCAGAACTCTAGAATCTAGTTACCTTGCATTACTTATACTTTATACCCATTGAACAATAACTCCATATTTCCTTCTCCCCCTAGCCCTTTGACACCACCATTCACTCTCTGCTTCTATGAGTTCAACTATTTCAGATACTTGTTACAAGTGGAATCATACTATATTTATCTTTCTGCTATTGGCTTATTTCACTTAACATAATGTCCTCCA
>NW_006325899.1:0-297 GCF_000327345.1 Myotis davidii
GCGGCATTAGGAAGGTTGATAACCACTGATCTATACTATGTAAGTTAATCTGCTGGTTTTATAAAATAGGGAAGTGAATATACTATAACATCATCCCTTTTATCAAATAGCTTATAATGAAGTTAAGACAGAGTGGCTATTTCTAAGTTACTATAATATAAGGTAAATTGTGATCAGCAAAATCAAGTAGGAAAAGTTTCTTTGGTGGTAAGAAGAAAAATGATATTCCTCTGACATAGTGGAAGGCAATCAATAAACTATCATTATTATCCTATATAATAAAAGGGTACTATGCAA
>NW_006325900.1:0-297 GCF_000327345.1 Myotis davidii
AAAAAAATATATAATCAACTTTATACTACTCTAAACTGAACATTTATCTTTGACTTAGTGTCAAGGAAATCTTATGACTAAGATCAACTGACATAGCCATTTTAACCTCATTTCCTTCATTATCTTATTATTATATCTGATTATGATTTACATAAGTAGTTTGAAGTCCTTTTAGTCAATAACTGCTTACAATGAAAATTTAATGCACAGCATTGTTTTAATTTCAAACTTTTTATTTTGTTTACCAGAGAAACATGAGGGATAAAGATGAGAGACTGAACAAGAGAGCAAGACAGA
>NW_006325901.1:0-297 GCF_000327345.1 Myotis davidii
TCCTAGATATCTTTTGTTGTTGTTGTTGCAATGGTAGATGGGAATTTATTTTTAGATTCTCTTTCTGAAATTTCTTTATTGATGTCTAAAACTGCCATTGATTTTGCATGTTAATTTTGTATCCTACTGTTTGCCGAATTCATTTATTTAATCTAGTAGTTTTTTGGGTGGTGTTTTTAGGGTTTTCTATGTACAATATGTAATCTGAAAATGACTACAGTTTTATTTTCTCCTTTCCAATTTGGATCCTATTATTTTTTTCTCCTTATCTGATCACTGTGGCTAGGACTTCCAGTA
>NW_006325902.1:0-298 GCF_000327345.1 Myotis davidii
ATCTGCTACATCTTGGGGTCTGGGCCACAAACAGCCACCGCATTTCCCTCCATTCCAGACAGATGGCCACTGTCTTCTCTCTAGAAAGCGTGGGCCCTGCCCTCTCCTCCTTCCTCTGCGACCACAGCAACAGCCTTGCTCCTGGAATGGGGTGCAGTTTCCCCAAGCCACAGGCCACATCCCCACCAGGACTCCAGCTGCCACTTTTTGGTTCTACAATTCCAAGAAGAAAACGAAATCTCTCCCTGAGCATTCATTTTCATATATAACTAGGGGCCCGGCGCACGAAATTCGTGCA
>NW_006325903.1:0-298 GCF_000327345.1 Myotis davidii
TGCTGCTGTCCCCGAGGGTCTGAGGCCTGGGCCCAGCCACGGTAGCTGCAGAGGGAGACACAGAGCCGAGGGCAGTGGTCCCTCAGGAGCCCTGGGAATGACACCGAAGGAGGAGCAGAGACCAGATCTGGAGCTGAGGGGAGGCCAGGGCACGCAGAGCAGAAGGCACACAGGGCCCGGTCCCCGCAGCATCCGGTCCCATCAGTTTTCTGACCTGCAATCCCATCGCACGGTCCTCCTCTGCAGCTGTTAATATCTCTGCAGGTCAGACCCTGACCAAATGCCAGAGGTTCCCCCA
>NW_006325904.1:0-297 GCF_000327345.1 Myotis davidii
AGAGGTCCCCAGTTCAAATCTGGGTGCCCCCTAGCATTTTAGTCTCAATGGTCATAAAGGTCATAAAGGAGTTCCAGTCTCCTCTCCTCTTTCTGAATCTGATCTCTAGTCTTCCTGCAAAAGGTGAAGAAGCTGAGGAGGCCCTTCCTGCCCAGAGCAGGGCACCTCTGCTCAGATGATGTGTTTGTCCCACTGCTCTGATCTTCCTACTCTCCCCTCACCTGGTCCCCTGCTCTCCAATGTGAACTTGATCTCCTGGTTGAAGTTGAGGACTCTGACCTTTGCAAGTAGCCAGAG
>NW_006325905.1:0-298 GCF_000327345.1 Myotis davidii
AAAAGGTTAACTCTTCCCAAATTAATATACAAGTTTAAAGCACTCATAAAATCCCAACAAGATTTCCCAAACACATGGACCAGAATATACCGAAATTAATATGCAAAGGCAAAAGAATGAGAATAATTACTTTGAAAAAATGAGAGGATTCTGTTAACCTGATTTGAAAACATACATGAAAATAGAAATCAAGAAACAGACAAAAGTAACTACATAAGTAACCTAAAAGTATATCCATAAAGTATGCCTGATATTTTCCCAAGTACAAAAGTATTCTAATGTAGGAAAACAAAAGACA
>NW_006325906.1:0-298 GCF_000327345.1 Myotis davidii
GGAAGGCTCCTTGGAGGGGTAGTACAAGAAAAGGCTGGAAATGAGATTGGTGACAAGGTTGTGAGAAGATAAAGTTTCAAGCTGAAGATTTTTATCTTATTCTGAAATCAGAGGACAGCCATTAAGAAATACTGGGGGTAGTGCTGGCAGTATGTAGATAATGGTATTTTTAAAAAATTTGTTAGCATTGCTGTGGAGAATTGACTAGAAGGTGGAGGGACCCATATGGCAGAAAGAGCAATTTAAGAATCTCAGCAATTATGTAATTCTAAGGCAATGGGGCTTGGACAAGGTGGGC
>NW_006325907.1:0-297 GCF_000327345.1 Myotis davidii
CAACCACAGCCATCAGCTTCTCCAGCTGCTCCCCCTGCTCCTCCCCTGTGGCCTGGTTGTTGAGGCCACAGTACCTATTTTCACACTCATGGACATGGATCTGCAGGTTGTGGTTGTCCGTTTTGACTACATACTCATCCAAGGACATGTCCCCTATGTCCTCCTTGTGGGTGAAGAGGACCACCACGTGTCTCATGGCTCCTGCCCCAAAGACCTCCTTCACCCGACTCACTGCCACTGTGTCCCGGGCAGTGAAGTGCCCCTGCTGTGTCACCAGCAGAAGCACATGGGGCCCTG
>NW_006325908.1:0-298 GCF_000327345.1 Myotis davidii
GTGACTAGAAGAGGAGAAGTTGAGAACGAAGTTGTGTTGCTGTCACTGTTAACCCAGGTTGGAGAGATGAACAGAAGGAGCCCGCTAACAGCTCTCTTTCTCCAAGTTCTCTGCGACGAATTCGCTTCCAGCGTCCTCCCAACTCTCCACAACCAATCTCCCCAAGTACGAAGAATAGCGAGAAAGGGGAAGGAAGCTTACAGTAGAAAAAGAAATCCAGAGGAGGAGACACGCTTCCAGAGGCGTACAGCGGTTCCTTCTCTCTTTGTATTCGTACATAGGGATATCTATCTCGTTG
>NW_006325909.1:0-298 GCF_000327345.1 Myotis davidii
GGTTTCAATGTTAAAAAAGTCTCATGGGACCCAAAATCATAGTGCTCCTAAATCTATATTTACTTGAAGGTAAAGAATATAGTATAGTAATGATAGAAAATAAGGATATGAATCACAGCCATTTATTCTTATGGCAAGGGACCAGGAGGCCAGGCACAGATTTCTATTCTCCATCTGTAAGGGCTGTGGCAGGACACACTTTCTCCTATAAAGAGCCATCCAGCTGCTGTTCACACTTGCTGATGACGCCTAGTGATCAGGACCAACGGTGGGTACAAGTGATGGCTCCAGCGCCAGC
>NW_006325910.1:0-298 GCF_000327345.1 Myotis davidii
CATATGGGTGCTCACAACCTGGCAGCCAGGAGTGATCCAAGAGAGAAAGAAAGAGACAGCAAGGGCCCAAGATGGAACATTCAGTTTTCTGTATCCTAACCTCAGAAGTGACACACCATTACTTCTGCCAACCCTGGCATGATGAGGGAGGGGAACTACCCAGGATGTGAATGCCAGCCCATGGGATCACGGGGACCACCTTAGAGGCTGGCTACCCCACTTGCTATTTTGACTCTCCTCTCTTTCCACCTTATTCACTTCCTTGGGATATCTTGTTCATTTGATGAGACTGCTTCCA
>NW_006325911.1:0-297 GCF_000327345.1 Myotis davidii
AAAAAAAAAGGAAAAAAAGAAAAGAAATGAGTAATCAAGCAATGAAAAGACAAAATAATCTTAGTCTGAAATATTATAGTAACCTGATATTACTAAATGAAAGAAGCCAATTTGAAAAAGTTTATGCTACATGACTCCAACTACATGGAAAAGGCAAAACTTTGAAGTCAATAAAAAGACCAGTAGTTGCCAAGGGTTAAAGGGAAGGGAGGGGTGAGTAGGTGAAGCAGAGGGTTTTTATATTGCTACTAGAGGCCCAGTGCATGAAATTCGGTAGGGTCCCTAGGCCTGGCCGGT
>NW_006325912.1:0-298 GCF_000327345.1 Myotis davidii
ATTTTCTTAATAGTATTTTATTTTCTCTAGCTTACTTTATTGTAAAGGATACAGTATATAATAAATTTGACCTACAAAATATGTGTTAACTGACTTTATATTATTGGTAAGGCTTCTAATCAATAATAGGCTAATAGTAGTTAAGTTTGGAGAGAGTAAAAAGTTACACACAGATTTTTAGCTACTTGGGGGTCGGCACCTCTAATTCCCACATTGTTCAAGGGTTAACTGTGTTATCTTATCTTGGAATAATACAATGAGCTAGTTACATTTTCCTTACTTGACAGATAAAGTCACA
>NW_006325913.1:0-298 GCF_000327345.1 Myotis davidii
CCTCAAAGGCAAAAAACTGTGCCCACAGTAGGTATTTGTTTCAGTTTGCCAGGGCTGCTGTACAGAATCGCACAGTGCCAGAGCCTCTGAATCCAAGACTAATGTGCCCGCAGAGTTGATTTTTGGTGAGGGCTCTCTTCCTGTCTTGCAGACCTTGGTATGTCCTCACTAGGCCTTTTCTCTGTGTGTGTGTGTGTGTGAGAGAGAGAAATCTCTGAATTTATTCCTCTTCTTATAAGGAGTCCAGTCCTATCCGATTAGGGTTCCACCCTTATGACTTCATTTAACCTTAATTACT
>NW_006325914.1:0-298 GCF_000327345.1 Myotis davidii
CACACACACACATTTTCTTTATTCTTTCACAGGTAAATACTTAGGTAGGTTGTTTTCATGACTTGGCTATTGTGAACGTGCGAGTATGACTATATCTTTGATATAACGTTTTTGTTTTAGGAATCCATCTTTTTACACAAGTCCCTAGATGACTTGAACGTTTGATAATCCAGCCCTCAGGTTTTACTGGAAGGGGCCAGTGAGCACATGTTGACTTAAATGGCAAAGGCTCTGCTTGGAGAATTGGGGGAACAAAAAAGATTGGACATTCAGAAAATTATGTTTTTGTTTTGTTTTG
>NW_006325915.1:0-298 GCF_000327345.1 Myotis davidii
GACTTGCTCCAGGTTACTTGACTTACTCATTAGGGTGTTTACATCTAACCCCAAATTTATTTATAGTCAAAGCTCTATGCCATTTCCCTTCTAAACCAAATCTCTCATATATAAAGTTGGAATGATATCTTGTAGGATTGTTTTGATGAAAACATGGTAAAATACCAAAGGTAGTAACAAATGTTTCTTTCCTTCAGTTTTAATATCATTTTCCCAGCATGATGACTACTAGTTCTTTAAATAAATGGCTGCATGCACAAATCTAACCCTAAACTTTAAAGACTTAAATGATCTAAAA
>NW_006325916.1:0-298 GCF_000327345.1 Myotis davidii
CAACATGTTAATTGTTGCTGACTCTCAGGTAGAGGGTACTCACTGGACTATTCCTTTAACTTCTGTGTATGAAATTTTTCACAGTGAAAAGTTGGGAACAAAGGACCTCATGACCACGCCACACATAGGTCATGGTAAGAACTCTAAACAGGTACTGGAACACTCTATTTTGGATGTCCAGAGTCATTACTAGAGTGTCTTTAGAATACACTAAGAATACAAGATAAAAAACATGAATGTGTTCCCATTTCTCTACCTAAGTTTTGCCATAACTTTAGGAGGCATATCTTTCCTTGAG
>NW_006325917.1:0-297 GCF_000327345.1 Myotis davidii
TAATAACTTAATCAATAAAGAAATTAAAAAAACAATGAATCATACTGTTTTAGTAAAACTGGAGGTATGACTCTCAAGTGGTTTTGCACATCTGCATGTATGTGTGTGACTCAGAAAGATGTTTACAAAATGCCTTGAAAACAGCATTGCAGGGCTGATCAAGGCTGCTGGCTGGGAAGTAAATATGTCTCAAAGCAGTTGTAAGAGTGGACAATACACATCAGGAGTGGCCTTATGTAGGCTATTTCACTGTTGGACAGTGTATTTTTACTCAAAAGTTATCTGAGGTGAAAGAAA
>NW_006325918.1:0-298 GCF_000327345.1 Myotis davidii
TGTTTTTAATTTTTTGCAATTGAATTTTCTTAAATTGAAATTAATGTATGTTTTTTGGAGAATCAGATCATATCTTATGAATAAAAAGTGACAGAGAAGGTACCTCAGCCTATAAAATGTTCATCCTAAAATCACAATGTTACTTTGCTTCTGCATCAGAATCTATGCATGTCACGACAAAGATACATACAAATGATGTGTATTGTCCTCTGTATTCCAAACATTACACTCTCCATCCACTATTCCCTCACTTTCCAGCAACATAACTCTAGACCAAGCATGTCAAACTCGCGGCCCA
>NW_006325919.1:0-298 GCF_000327345.1 Myotis davidii
AGTGAAGTAGAAGTCAGGTTCTCAACTGGATCAGAAAGAAGTGGATCAGGTCAGAATACGTTATTCAAATGATGCCCTTTCCCTAGCCATGGTGTTGCGAGGGCGGGAGGGACACAACGCAAACCAACCTCCAACACCTGACCTCCACAATGAAAATCAAGGGCGGAAGGGCCTGACTGCAGGCCATGCATAAACCACAGACCCCCACCTCTGCAATCGAGGGCGGGATAGCCAGAGCGCAGGCCAGGCAACAAACCCCGACCCCGACCATGGCAATCGAAAGGCAGGAGGGAATAGG
>NW_006325920.1:0-298 GCF_000327345.1 Myotis davidii
TAAAATTCCAGATCCACAAATAGGACAGGCAAACAAGGCAAGGAGATAATAGAAGAATGCATTTCCATGATATTGTCCATCTCCAGGATTTTGCTCCGACAACATTTAGAATAGGTCCTTGTGAATCACATAGGTGTTTAATACTTACTTGTTGGTTAAAGGCATGAACTAAACCATCACAGCTGATCTGTATGTTTGAATAGGTCTGGAGAGAGACTTCAAGATATTGATGAACTATATCATATCATTTTAGCTAAGCTGCCCCTTTCAGAGCATATGGAGAGGATAATACACTTTT
>NW_006325921.1:0-298 GCF_000327345.1 Myotis davidii
AGAAAATCATTTTGTGAAAATAACCACACTCCCAGATAAAAGATAAGCCCTATGATTATCTCAACATGTACAGATAATTCAATTGATGGGATGTAATAATCATACATATTTTAAAATATGAAATAAGAAATGAACTTCTTTAACCCCTTCAAGAAGTGTGTCATACTTAATGGTTCAACAATAGACATGCACCCTTAAATGTAGAAAATTACCAGGATGCTCCTCACATTTCTTGAACAACGTAATGGAAATTCTAGCCAAGGTGTGAAAACAAAAAGTTATAAGGAATTGTTGGTTA
>NW_006325922.1:0-298 GCF_000327345.1 Myotis davidii
GCTCACTGCCTGGGAGGACCCCGAGCTGCTGCCAGTGACATCTGGGCGGCTTGCTGCTGACCCCTGCGCGCTGACCTGAGAACTCCGGGTTCTGAGCTGTGATGCTGCTCTGAGTTGGGACCTCTCGGGTGATGGTTCAGGGTTGGGGCCTCTGGGATCCGAGTACCAGCGAGGACCGCGTGCTGGGAGGTGGGTGAGAGTGGCTAAGGTCTTTGTGGGAGGGAGGCGGGGAGGGGAGGCGTGTGGCGGACACAGGAGCACAGTTGGAGTTGCACTTTTATTGGAGGGAAGGCCAGAG
>NW_006325923.1:0-298 GCF_000327345.1 Myotis davidii
CAGAGCCAGCAGGTGGGCACCACATCTGAGTCTTCATCAACCTGGCCAACACCACTCACCCACACAACCCAACTTGCAGGCCCATACACGCTGTTTCCAGTGGCTTTTCCATATAAACAACCTATCCTGGGTCATGCTGCGGACTTTTCTAAAATCCCTCAAAGGTTCACAAATCCCAAACAAGCAGCATATGGCCTTGGCATGCCCTGTACCTCTTGCTAAGTGGCCCTGGGCCTGGCACAGGTGGGAGCTGGCCTCAGTTTGCAGCTTGGCCTCTCCTGGGCACTTCCAAGCCCAG
>NW_006325924.1:0-298 GCF_000327345.1 Myotis davidii
CCAATTTCTAAGGACTAATTCTGATTAACATTGAAAACATCCACCTTTTACATTTGTGAACCAAGTCTTAAAATTCTTTAAATTGTTTAAAGGCAGTGACAGCACAAGCATTCCTCTTGTGAGCCAGTGTCTAAGGCTATTCACTTAACTCACAGCTGTTCTTTTATACTACATCCAGCAGCTGCAGAAGGAAACATTTCCTTAATGAGCCAGTAGGCATTAGTTTTTCTCTTTGTATTGGAAAGTTTTGAGTTCATGTACAATTATTGATGTACTTTTATTGATCTCAATAATCAAT
>NW_006325925.1:0-298 GCF_000327345.1 Myotis davidii
ATATTCAACAATGTAAGTAAAAAATCCAGGTACTTTTCTGAGAAATAGATGCAACATCAGAGAATAGAAGTGTCGTTGAGATAAGCCCCTTTGGGGCATAGATTGATAAATCCTATAGTTTCTTCTTATCGTATTACAAACAAACAAAATTGGTTGTGATGGTTGTATCAAGCTGTACTTATTATATCAATAGTATGCTGAGCTGCAAACCTGAGCTCAATGCAAGTTCTCCAATTACACTTTGGGAATTCTGCAAAAATATGATGCAAATTTATTTTAAAATATATTTCTTAAATTA
>NW_006325926.1:0-298 GCF_000327345.1 Myotis davidii
AATTTCAGCAGGTTCCTCCCTATAATCAACGCCGAAGGAAATGGGGCCGATCCCGTCTGCCCGTTGGTATTTAAGGTCCAGAACTGTTGCCTGTAGCGACCACAGCCACCCCCCCACGGCCCACGAACCAACAGCACAGGCACCAGAGCGCCCTGTGCAAGGGCCTTCACAGCCCACGGGGCGGATGGCGAGGGGCCGGCTGGCTGTGCCAACAGCCCGTGGCGTGGCCCGGTGACCGGGGGCTACGCCCTTCAAGGACAGAGACCGGGAGGGAGGTGGTGATCACGCTGCGTCCCTC
>NW_006325927.1:0-298 GCF_000327345.1 Myotis davidii
ACCCTAGACTGACCACTCCAGATCCATACATAAAAAAATCATAAAAGCACAACTCCAAAGACCGCATTACTTCCAAGTAAGTTAACTGCATCCTAGAAGAAAGCTCAAGAAAACTTGTAGGAAGACAACAATATCCAGCTTCCAACAAGGTAAAACTCACAATATGTTGGCATCCAAACAGAAATTACCAGGTACAAAAAGAAGTGGAAAACACAATCCATAATAAGAATAAAAATCAATTCACAAATGCTATGGTCTGAATGTTTGTCTCCCACCCCAAATTCATATGCTGAAATCC
>NW_006325928.1:0-298 GCF_000327345.1 Myotis davidii
CCCTTCTGTACACTGTCAGGATCATCCCATTCCATATCACTCCTCTGCACCAAAGTCTCTCATGGCAGTGGAGAGCTGTAATAACTTCAAGGCCTGAAATACTTCTCCCACCTGAGATCTTTCCCACTCTGAAGATGTCTCCAGCTCCACTGAGCCCCACTGTCTCCCTCACTTTCCTTTGGGCAATAGTTTGAATAGTTGTATTCCTTGTCTCCTTCAAGACTGATCAAATGCCTCCATCTCACTGAAAGACTTCTCAGCAACGTAGTTACAATGTAAAGTCCTATAGGTGGTGGGG
>NW_006325929.1:0-297 GCF_000327345.1 Myotis davidii
AGGGCCAGAAGGTTGAGAACCACTGTCTAATGACTATGTTTTGAACTTTTGTTCTTCTAAAGACTATGTTTTGTTCTTATTTTCACTCTTTAATATCGTGGTGAAATCTATATATCATAAAACTTACCTTTGTAACCATTTGTAAGTATACACTTTGATGGTGTTAAGTGCACTCACAAACAGGGGTGCAAGACAGCAGCAGAGATGGAAGTTACACTCACCTCCTCCCAGGACCATATTGGAATTACAACTCAATTACAAAACAATAGCCTGGATAGCCATCTGAAGACCCGCTGA
>NW_006325930.1:0-298 GCF_000327345.1 Myotis davidii
CATCCTTAGAGAATTTATAAAATTTCTTTTTCAGGGAATAAGAGAATTCAGAAATAGGTTAGAGTTAGAGAATTTAGTGGTTCTGAATAAGTGCTCTATGTTTGGTGACTGCTGGAGGCAAAGACCAAGAGTAGTTAGCATAATTATTTGTGAGCTCCCCTGGAAGGCTAACGGACTTTGGTATTCAGCAGGGCTGAAATTCAGCCTAATATATTGCAGGCTGTTTGCAGAATGGCTGAATGTAATCCCCTAACCTGATTATCCTTTGTTTACCAAACTTTACCATTGATATGTCTGT
>NW_006325931.1:0-298 GCF_000327345.1 Myotis davidii
GATACCATTTGTTTATTTTTATATAGCTTGAAATGTAGAGGATGTATAGCAAGAGCACCTGTTCTCCTCAATTAGAATGCACAACGTGTATTCGTGTGCAGTCATAGCAACAAAATGGTATTTGTATTGTCTACTTTTAGTTTCCATTTCCAGGTGTCTTTAACGGTGTTTAAAAGATTATAGACTGAAGAGGAAACGTTTTTGAAGAAGCAAACAGAAATCACCCAATTGATTTGGCTGTGGTCTGAATTCTCTTTGGTGGGTAAGAGAAATCATGTAAGCTCTTTGAATCAACTTT
>NW_006325932.1:0-298 GCF_000327345.1 Myotis davidii
CATTGTGGCCCTCAAGTCAAAAAGTTTGTCCACGGCTGCTCTAGAACCTGGAAAAGGCAGTGGATTGAAATGGGGACTCCCCCAGGTCCTCCAGAAGGGCAGAGCCCTGTCCACATCTTGATTTTAGCCTAATAAGAACATATCAGATTGCTGACCCCCAGAGTGTTAAGATCATTTATATTGTTTGTTTTCAAGTTTCAATGAGATATAATTGACATACAACACTGGATAAATCTGTGTACAGCATGGCTTGATTCACACATATTGTGAAATAATTACCACAATAAGTTTAGTTAAC
>NW_006325933.1:0-298 GCF_000327345.1 Myotis davidii
AACGTATCAGCTTAAAACAACAAACATGTGTTATCTTAGTTTCTATGGCCAAGAATTCGGGAGTGGCTTGGTTGGGTTGTGGCTCAGGGTCAGTCATGAGGTTTCACTGACGATGTCAGCTGGGCTGCATGGTCTGAAGGCTTGACAGGGGCTGGAGGAGCCATTTCCTAGATGATGCATTCACCTGGCTGTTGGCTGGACCGTGGAGGCCTCAGCTCCTTCCATGGCTGTTAGTTGGAGAGCTCAGCTCCTCATCATAGGACTGTTTGAACGTCCCTATGAAATGGCAGCTGGCTTC
>NW_006325934.1:0-298 GCF_000327345.1 Myotis davidii
ATCCAAACCAAAATATAAAACATTTGCACCACCCCAAAAAGCTTCCTGTGACCTCTCCAATCAAGCCCTTCCTCCCCACCTGCTTGCTGATGCCCGTCGCCACAGGTAGCTCTGCCTGCTGTTGACTTCCATGTACACAGACTCGGGCAGTGTGTGTTCTTCGGCGCCGGCTGGCTTCGCTCGGCACACCGCGTCTGCCCTGCATCCAGGCTGACACGTGTCCCTGTTGTCCCTTCCCTACGGCGAGGTAGCATTCCGTGGCCGGTTCCACACTCTGTCCATCCTCCCGTGGACGGAC
>NW_006325935.1:0-298 GCF_000327345.1 Myotis davidii
CGAGGAGACTGAGCACTGGGGCCCCTGTGAGTGTGAGACAGGCCCAGCCCCTGAGCCTGCCCCGCAGTCCCAGTGTGGCAAATGGGACTTCAGAAGTAACCCATGCAAGTGCATTTCTTCCATGGCCTGTGGCCGGGCTTCTCGCCTAATGCACGGACAGACGCCCTGCAGCTAGACAGATTCTCAAGGCCCCACGATGGTCCCCAGGCCTGTCCGGGGGCCCCCGTGCACAGGGGTGCGTGGTATCTGTGAGGCACCCATGCTAATGGCTTCTGCAGCCACCCCCATCCTGGTGACC
>NW_006325936.1:0-298 GCF_000327345.1 Myotis davidii
TTTGACAAAATCCAACACCCTTTCATGATAAAACAGAACAAAAAAGAATTGAACAAATGAGGACTATAAGGAGTCTTCCTCATCCTGAAAAAGGGCATTTTACAAAAATCTTACAGATAATGTCATACTTAATGATGAAAGAGTAAATACATTCTTTTAAAGATCAGAAAGAGGACAAGGATATCTACTCTCACCACTTCTATTGAACTTGTCCAGGGAGAGGAAGGTGATTTAGATTGGAAGGGAAAAGGTAAAACTATATTTGCAGATAACATGATATTATATATAGAAAACCCTA
>NW_006325937.1:0-298 GCF_000327345.1 Myotis davidii
ACACACACACATCCACTTATTATTCCAGTGGTGAGAAACAGAAAGCCAAGGACAGTGGGTTCAAGGAAAAGCATACCATTTTATTTGCCTCTAAGACTTTGTACAAGTCTGGCTTAATTTGCCCATGTAAGACCTTTCTAGAGTAGACACACTGCTAAGCAGCAGCAACAGCCTGACTACTATAAATGACAAAGAGATATAAACAAAGAGGAAGAGTTGCCTGATATTCCTTAGCCAGTAGATAGAAGGTTGAACCAGCTGGGCAGGCATAGCTCAGTGGTTGAGCATTGACCTATGA
>NW_006325938.1:0-298 GCF_000327345.1 Myotis davidii
AGAATTTTAAAATAAATAAATCACCACATAAAAAATCCGACAGTGAATATTACATACAGTTCAATGGTATAGGTATACATTTGAAATAAGTATTTAAACTTTATCTAAAAAACAAGGTCTATGACATAAATAATATTTTAAGAATAATTTGGCTGCAATCTCTAGATTAATGATCACAATTGAAGCAATCTTGGGGACTAGAGTACAAATATGAGTAAAGAGTTCTAACCTTACTAAATAGGGGATAACGGGATCATGCTGAACTAGGAGCATATCTGCCATGCAAAGACAGCAGAAG
>NW_006325939.1:0-298 GCF_000327345.1 Myotis davidii
ACCAGGAATTTAACAGAGTGAATCCCGTCTTGCTCGCAAGCTTGTGCTCTGGCAAATACCCCATTCTGTGTCACCAGTGTTAAGGTTTCTTTTCATCCCACGGCGCCGACCCCTCGAGGTCTATCTACCCTCCTTCCCTCCAGCTGAACCTCACTTCCGCCTATCACCTCTGACCCCAGCCCCAGCGCCCCGGGGACCCTAGACCCCACCATCTCTGACGCCCCACGTAGCGAGCGCCCGAGGCCACCTCCTCACCATGGTGACGGCCGCCGGGCCGCCGGGTGCAGTCCCCCGGGCG
>NW_006325940.1:0-298 GCF_000327345.1 Myotis davidii
ACAGATGGGTGTGTTTCAGCTTTGTCTTAGGATGACTCACTCTTGCCACCATCCCTGGTGCGGCCTCACGAGCCATATTATAATTTTGCTTTTTTTTTTTTTTTTTTAAATCAAAATCTCCGAAACAGGAAACATGACACTTCCTTTGTACTCACTGGGGGGAGGTGGAGGCAAAACCACAAAGCAGAATTTTTGCAAAAAAAAAAGCCCATTGAGGCCCGAGCACGGGCTGTGAGTTTAGGCTCCATTCAAGGGGAGAATTGCCCCCTGGCTGGTGTGGCTCAGTGGGTAGAGCGTC
>NW_006325941.1:0-298 GCF_000327345.1 Myotis davidii
TGCTCTAACCACTGAGCACACCATCCAGGGCAAGAGGCCATGTTTGATTTGGATGACGATGAAGGCTAGACAGGCATCTCACAGTAGGGATTATTGCAAAAAGTCAGCCAAAGTGTGAATGAACTGGGACTGTCAGCTGCTGGGAATATAAAACAGTCTAGCCCCTTTGGAAAAGAGATGGATCATTTCTTAAAATGTTAGACATACACCTTTCATATGACCCAGTGATATTATCCCCAGATACTTCCCTAAGAGAAATAAAGGAATATAAAAACTTGTACACAAATGTTCATAGCAG
>NW_006325942.1:0-298 GCF_000327345.1 Myotis davidii
AATTAGTGGACTTAAAGTCAAATGTGGTTTAGGAATGTGCGGGCAAAGGCGATGCTGAATCTGAATGGCTGTCACATGCTCTATTATCCACTCTACTTCAATGGCCAAAGGAGTTTTGACATTTCAATGATCTTTTCAGTCCTTGAGATGAGGATTGATCTTTTCAGTCCCTGAGAAAGGATCTCTGGGTAAATATCAAACCAGCTAGAAGAAAGCAAGGAGGAAAGAATAAAAAATAAAAAAACCTTATACAACAAAGTCATGATGTTCAAGACTTAGCCCTACCAGTAAATTTTCA
>NW_006325943.1:0-298 GCF_000327345.1 Myotis davidii
TTAACAATGTTGAGTTTTCCAATCCATCAAAATGGAACATTTCTCTATTTATTTAAATCTTCTTTGATATCTTTCACCACAGTTTTGTAGATTTTGCATATAGGCCATGCACATATTTTGTTAGATTCATACCTGAGTATTTTATTTTTGGGGTGCTACGATAAATGATGTTGTGTTTTAAATTTCTAATTTGAATGTGCATTGCTAGTACCTAGAGCAATTGGCTTTTGTATATTAACCTTGTATCCTTTAACCTTGTTGATTTTTTTTTGGATTTTCTACATAGACAATCATATCA
>NW_006325944.1:0-298 GCF_000327345.1 Myotis davidii
TTTAGTTTTTGTCCATTGTGTATGATGTTGGCTCTCGGTTTGTCAGATATGGCCTTTATTATGTTAAAATATGATCCTTCTGTTCCAACTTTACTAAGAGTTTTTATCAAAAATGGGTGTTTGATTTTCTAGAATGCTTTTTCTGTGTCCATTTGCATAATCATGTGATTCTCTTCCTTCAATTTGTGTGATGCAACACATTTATTATTTTGCAAATTTTCTAACAGTCTTGCAACCTTGGAATAAATCCCACTTGTTTGTGGTGTGATCTTTTTTAAAAATATATATTTTATTGATT
>NW_006325945.1:0-298 GCF_000327345.1 Myotis davidii
CTTGTATGAATTACCAGGATACTTGTTAAAAGTTCAAAATTCCATGCCCTTTTGCCAGAGATTCTGACTTCCGAGTCAAGGAAGGAGGCAGGAGTCTGTATTTTTAAGGGCTAAAGTGATTCTTATGATCTCATCATGTCTTGGAAATTACTAAAGTAAATACCTCCCGGCCCTCTCCAATTTTCTCTGGTTTTATTGGAGCCTGTAATTGCATGAGCTGGGAAATGAAAAGACAATCTGAGGTCTCAACCATGTTCAAGAGTCAGTCATCATTTTTTTAAATATATTTTATTGATTT
>NW_006325946.1:0-298 GCF_000327345.1 Myotis davidii
TGGGATGTTTAAAAACTGAATCTTCTTTCCATTCTAGAAACAAGACTCCATTATCGCCTCAGCTTTTGGTGACTTTAACAAGACAGAGCTTTCTCCATCCACCAGTCCCTGAGAATTCAGCGAGAAGACCAGGCTGTATGGTCTGGGATAAGGGCAGGGAATGAAAATCTCTTGTGTCTAATTCTGTCAAATTTAGTTACCTGGACACAGAGTCCCATGAAGATTAAAGTTACATCTGACTCAGTCTCACTCTTCACTGGTGCTCAGAACTGGTTTCTGGGGTCTGCTAGGGGACAAG
>NW_006325947.1:0-298 GCF_000327345.1 Myotis davidii
ATATTAGGCTTTTATTATATAGGATTAGTATAAGTACACCTACCAGTATGGATTCAATTAGGGGAGAGTAACCACACAGTAAGTTAAACATGGAAAGTATAAAAATAAATTAACTATAGAGATTAGAGTAAGAAAAGATTGGCTAATGAGAGTAAGTAGGACTCTAAAGAATAAAGTGTGCATCATAGCAGTGATCATATTCCCAGTCTCCCGGTCGGACTCTCAAGGGGACACTTTGCATATATATATTTTAAATCCTCACGCGAGGATATTTTCCCATTAATTTTTAGGGAGAATG
>NW_006325948.1:0-298 GCF_000327345.1 Myotis davidii
GGATGCTCTATCCACTGGACAACACCAGCCAGGGCTAAAAGAAATATGTTAATGTGTACAGCACATCATGTCTGGGCATCCTGCCTGCCCTCACACCATTCTTCCCTGGAAAAAGAAGCCTCCAGAATGTCCTCCCGCGTGAGCATCACTCATTTCTTGAGAATATTTTTTGTCCCTGGCAGTCCATGTCTGGGGTGTGTAACATGATTCAGTTCTTTCTCATGAATAAAGCCAGCCTCCAACACGTGTCAGCCTCCATGCTAGCCACCCTTCTGCAGTATTCAAAGATGCCTTGCAC
>NW_006325949.1:0-298 GCF_000327345.1 Myotis davidii
CATTTTTAATGCTAATAAGAGGTTAGCACTTAAGATCGGATTCAAGAAGAACATAGATCTCTGATAAATTTCACTGATTACAAATTGAGGGATGCTGCAACACATACTATATGGAGGCCATAAAATATAACTAGTTGTGGGTAACACTTTAACCAGTTAGATACTTAGTTCTAAGAGACACTCAGAAGGCCGGCAGGCGCTTCCTTGGCCCTATGGGATGGCGTCTAGGCATATTGAAAGAAGGGGGAAAGATAGCTGTCAAGAACTGTGTGCTCAAACTACTAAAGTGGATGTTATA
>NW_006325950.1:0-298 GCF_000327345.1 Myotis davidii
CTGGGGATGACATGGGAATTGTGACAGTGGGAGTGGGGTAAATGGGCCAGGTCCCTGATGGGTACAGGCCCTCGGCAGCGGCCTTTATTGCTGGGGCTGAGGAAGGTACGGGGATTTTCACCATTTGTGACAATTAGATGGGAGCTGTGCCGTAGGAAGTCACTGGTGCCTTCACACGCAGTACTAAGCCCTTCAACAGCTCCTTTCAGCCCATGACATGCAGCTGAGCTGAGGAATGGTGGAGCAGGTGGACCCCAGGTCTGCTCTCCCAGCTCTGGAGAGCGTGCAGTGATGAGGG
>NW_006325951.1:0-298 GCF_000327345.1 Myotis davidii
AAAAGTGAATGTGAGGTAAATGATAATCCTCTGTATTATCTGTGTAATTTACCTACAAATCTAAACCAAAAGTTATAAAAGCAATAATTATTATTTTAGATTTAATACCTAAATCTTTACATCTCTATATTCTATTTCCTGCAAAATATTTAATTCTGTTCCATGCAAACTAAGAAAGTGTATTAGACCCATTCCCGGCCTCACTTCTGCTCCTGTGTGTTAGATCAGTGCCGAGAGGAACCAGGCCAAATTAAATTAAAAACAAAAATTTATAAATTTATTGTTACATCTGCAAACA
>NW_006325952.1:0-298 GCF_000327345.1 Myotis davidii
ACACTTGAAACCTATATAACCTTATTAACCAATATCACCTAATACATTTCATTAAAAAAGAAGTCTGCTGAAGTGATAAATGCAGCTTTAGTATTAGTCCTAACAAGTCCGGGTTGGCCTACTCCCCTGAGCTTCCCCAAACCCTGAGCCCTGATTGAGCTGTGAACCTTTCTGAGTCCACAGCCCAATTCCCTGTAAGGTTGGAGCAACCCCAAACTAGAATTTCTCCAACCCCAGGTCTGATGGAGAACCGGCAGGGCTGGGCGGAGAATCAGCATCTGGGCAGCCAGCTGTGGGC
>NW_006325953.1:0-298 GCF_000327345.1 Myotis davidii
CACAAGGCGCCTGGGCATTTCTGTTAGGGGAGCCAGGCAGCCTTTGCCCCTGAGTTTTGTCTTCTTGAAGCCACTTTGAGGTGGGTTTGTTTTATTTTTTCTTCTTCTATAAAATGGGTCTGATTTTACCTATTTCAGCCTATGTGTTGTGAGGCGTTAATGAGGGAAGGTATATAAAACATTTCTCTGTTCCCTCTATTAATTCATTTCCCTTCCCCAACCCTAGACTCCATTTCAAAACACTGAGATTTTTTCCTCTTAAGGTTCATACCTCTTGAATGTGTGTGTGTGTGTGTGT
>NW_006325954.1:0-299 GCF_000327345.1 Myotis davidii
TGAAATCAATTAAAAATATGATTAAAAAATATATATATAGAGAGAGACTGTGTAGGTGATGCTATTTTTCATGTCTATGAACACATCTCTAAGACAATTTCCTACAGGCAGAATGTGGATATTTAAAATATGGAGAAATATTTCCAAGTGAGCCTCAATTCCTTTTTTTAAATTAAGATTTTACCTTTTTAGAGGCATTTTAGGTTCACAGCAAAATTGGGAGAGAGGTACAGAGATTTGTCATATATCCTCTGCCCGCACACATGCTTAGCCTGTTCTATTAGCTCCATTCCCCACCA
>NW_006325955.1:0-298 GCF_000327345.1 Myotis davidii
ACACACACACACCCCTACACCCCAACACCTACAAGATTCTAATACTGCATGACTTAAAGCAAGCATATGGTTTAAGGAATGATCAGTATATACTTAAAACAACACACACATCCAAACAATCTTATTAGGCTATATATGCCTCTTGATGATAATTGATAATATCTATTCATTTGATAAATATTAGCATATACCCAATAAATCTAGTTTTTACACAGAATTAGTAAGACACACTTACATAGCCTATATTACCTTAGCTAATTTTTTTTGAGAGGAAGGGAAAGGAAGAGAGAGAGAGAGA
>NW_006325956.1:0-298 GCF_000327345.1 Myotis davidii
CTTCTGCTTGCCATGAGTGAGACCTGAGGTCTTATTATTCAGATGCTATATGGGAATCATTTTGTTTTAGCTTTTACAGAGCAAACTATTATTTGAGTTTGAGGATTTATAATTCTCACTTTGATTTTGAACTGTAATATGACCAGTAGTCTGACCTTTTCACAAGAATTTTGTTTCACTGCAGGTTGTTATAATAATCAATAGGCCATAAATCCTTATATAGAAACTAGAGGCCTGGTGCACACAATTCGTGTACTTAGGGGAGATCCCTCAGCCTGGCCTGCGCCTTCTTGCAGTC
>NW_006325957.1:0-298 GCF_000327345.1 Myotis davidii
AAAAAAAAAAATGCAATTGTTTTTATGGAAGCATGAAAATGAGGCAATATAGCTTAATTCATTGTTATTTCATTTTAATCTATACTCAATAAAATCTCGAAAAAGCTCTCTGACAAGAAAAAAGAAGAGAGATAATGAAAGAGGGGAAGAAGAAGAAAAGAAAAATTGAGCACTCTGATGAACTAACCTTAAATACCTCTCTTCTAACAGATACCTATGTTAGTGTCCAGCACTCCTCAGACAATAGCTATAAATAAGAAATAATCCCTAACCTGAAGGAGTTTCTATGGTAAGAGAA
>NW_006325958.1:0-298 GCF_000327345.1 Myotis davidii
AAAACCTGAGAAAACCTAATACAAGTAAAAAAATATTTTAAACTTTTCCATTAACATAAAGGCCCAGAGTGAGATGGTTCCACTGGTAAATCTACTGAATAATTAAAAAATAAATAATGCCAATCCTTCACAATTGTTTATTCAGGAAATTCAGAAGGAACAAAAACATTTCGACTTATTCTAAAAAGAAAAACAACAACTCTTGTATCCTCAAGAGATACCGGAATAAAGTTCTAGGCTAGATCACAGATACAGGGGTCCACAGAATACAAAGAATCTTCTCTTCACAGTAAATTTT
>NW_006325959.1:0-298 GCF_000327345.1 Myotis davidii
AAAATATCCTCAGGTGAGGATAAACAAAATAATAATAATAATACAAAAATAATGAAATGTTAGAGTTATGATTTACCTAATACATTGTCAAATGTCTTTGTATTTAGCAAATCAGATGATTTTCACAAGTCTGTAAACTCAGTAAGGAATAAAAAACATATGTTCATCATATGGAAGATAAAACATTTGAGCCTCAGAAATGCTAGGTGTCGCTTTCACATTCCTAGATCAAACGATTGTGAGAAGTTAGATCAGAAGTCAGATCTCTTGAACCTTGACTTTTAAATGGACTCACTTA
>NW_006325960.1:0-298 GCF_000327345.1 Myotis davidii
GGTGGGTTCGCTGGCCACAGTGGGTGTCATAGCTGACGGTCGTTCCAGTCATTCTGGCATTACAGTTGATGGCTTTTTATATATATAGATTTCCTGCCTAACAGGCCATGTTTCTGTTGAAACTGTAGACCAGGGAAATTAAGTCACCTGATCAAGATTATAGCTTAGAAATGGGAGATCTCTACTCCCTTTTCAAGAAAAACATGGACCCTGAAACAAAGAAACTATATCATCCCATCTGACCCTTTCCCACTGAGCTGCACATAGAGGTTTTGGGAGGTTCGTGCAGACTGAAGGC
>NW_006325961.1:0-298 GCF_000327345.1 Myotis davidii
AGGACCTGGGAGCTCACCTGGAAATGCAGCCTGCCCTCCCAATTTGGAGCTGGCTATTGATTGTCACAGAAAGATTAACCACTTTATTGTAGAAACCAGAATCAATGCCAGCCTTGTGAAGACCCCAGGCTTTGCATATCACCAAACCCTTTGAGAATCCCCAGCCCTCTCTTTACCTCTTAACTGCCCATTTGGCCCACCCTTTAGCTATTTCCCCAGGTAACCCTAGCCCTTGCATATCACTTGCCCCTTGAAGATCCCGGGGCCTTTTGCATATCTGTAAACTGCCCATTTACCC
>NW_006325962.1:0-298 GCF_000327345.1 Myotis davidii
TGCCATGGTTGCAGGGTCCCTGGATTTATATGCATCTGATAACAGCTACTCTTCCCTTCAAGATGGCCCAGGAAACTCTTCTTAAAGAATTAACTAATTTTTACTGATGGTTTATCTCATAATAAAAACTACTTATAATGCAATGAATCCAAAGCAGTCACATTTCTATGTAGAAAATTAAAAGTAAAAGCTATCAAGATTGCATTGCAAAATTTCCAAAAGCTTCTTAAAATTCATTAAATCAAAAAAAGGGGAGATAGTGGAGAAATATCCTGTAAGAAAATTACATCAAGCCTTA
>NW_006325963.1:0-298 GCF_000327345.1 Myotis davidii
TGACCTGATTTCAGATTGTTCATTGATAATCATCTTCACTGTATTGAGGTATGAACTAACACATTTTACTCTCATGTATAGCTGCATTTTTAAAAACTAAAAGAGAATTATGTTAAACATAATATTATTTTATTAAACATTGAGGTGAACTTCACATAACATAAAATTAACTATTTGAAAGTGCACGATTCGGTGGCATTTAAATGTTGCAACCACTACCTCTCTCTTGTTTCAATGCTTTCTCATTACCTTAAAAGAACATTTCATTTATACCCATTAAGTTGTGTGTACCCACAAA
>NW_006325964.1:0-298 GCF_000327345.1 Myotis davidii
AAAAAAAAATTATGTGTCAGTCACAAGCAAGATCTCAGGGACAACTCACTAGGCTTTTGGGTTCCCTCAAAATCTATGAAACCTAACCTAGTGGCTTCTACCAGTACCTTGGGGTAGATGGTGGTAATAGAGTTAGGGGGAACATAACATTATCTAGAACCATCCTGTTTATTTGCTTTCTAGGATTTCTAAGGCCAGGGACTTCTCCAATAATGAGTTCCTATTTAGACTTGATGGGGTGCATTTAGGAAAAACAAACTGGCAATTATTTTAAAATCTTTATGGTTGAAAGTATTAC
>NW_006325965.1:0-298 GCF_000327345.1 Myotis davidii
CACTAGCTGCCTGTATCAGGTATGGAGTGGAGAGTGACTGTAAAGAAGAGAGAACTACTTGGGGTGATAGAAAAGTGTCTGTCTTGATGGTAACCTAGGTTACACAAATGTTGACATTTGTCAGAACTCATTGAAGGGTATGTGTAAATTGGTATATTTTTATATGTATTAAATCACAATTCATTTCTTTTAATAAAAATAGTTATAAACAGGTAAGGGACAAAGGGCCAACTTTAGCTATGTGAAAGCTTTAAATCAAGACATGATCAAGTTGCTCCAAATTAGGAAAAAAACAACA
>NW_006325966.1:0-298 GCF_000327345.1 Myotis davidii
TGGAAAGCAGTCTGGCAATTCCTCAAAAAATTATGAATAGAGCTACTATATGATCCAGCAATCTCTCTCCTGGGAATATACCTCTGCAAAATCAAAATCATATATTCACAAAGATATATTTACTCCTATGTTCATTGCAGCATTATTCATGGCAGCCAAGACATGGAAACAACCAAAGTGTCTGATAGAGGTCTGGATAAAGAAGATGTGGTGCATGTATACAATGGAGTAGTACTCAGCCATAAAAAAGGATGAAATCTCACCATTTGTAATAACATGGATGGACTTTGAGAATATT
>NW_006325967.1:0-298 GCF_000327345.1 Myotis davidii
CCCCCGACCCTGCCCACAGAGCCCGCTGGATACTACGGTGTCATTTCGCTGTGTTTGTAATGAAACAGACACAAATACACATTTGAAGAGGGTAAGGTAGAGATAAAATAAGCACATTTAAAATAACTTATTTATTAACAACACAATCTCTCTGATCTCACCCAAATATTAATCATGATATTCGTGGTGAGCGGCAGCGTGATTAAATGTGCTTCATTATTCCCGAAAACCTTGATTAACACGTTGTGATGTAGCGGTTTAAGAAGCCTGGTCTAGTTTCATTTCATCTTAATACTTG
>NW_006325968.1:0-298 GCF_000327345.1 Myotis davidii
TTTTTTTAAAGTCCTTTAAAAAATTAAGCCACATTTTAAAGAATCCTCTATACTTATTATTTTGCTGCCTCTCTACCAATCCTTTCAAGACAAGAGTTATTATCTCTATTTTATTGATGGATAAACTGAAGCAGAGAGAGTGACTAGGGTCAGAGATAGAGAAGAAATCAGAATTCAAATCCAATCATTCATAGTAACCTGTCAGAAATCAGTCTATTGCATGGAAATGGAGAACTGGTGATTTGTAATTCTGTTATTTTTTTTAATTGGGAAATTATACCTTTCCAAAGTGCATTAA
>NW_006325969.1:0-298 GCF_000327345.1 Myotis davidii
ATCTTCATGGCCTTGGGAGGCAAATATTTTTTTAAATAGAACATAAAATACTAATAATCTGAACTAAATGAAAATTTAGTATTTCAGTCATGAAAAAGGCACCAGTAAAAGTTCAAAAGCAAGCCAAAGGTCTAGAAGATTATTCACAATTCATATAATTGACAAATGGCTTACATGCAGAATACACAAAAATCCCAACAATAAAAAAAGAGGCAACCCAATAAAAAATGGTAAGTTTTCAGTTTACAAAAGAGGCTATAGAAAAATCCAATAAATATTTGAAAGGGTGCTCAACTTC
>NW_006325970.1:0-298 GCF_000327345.1 Myotis davidii
GAGGCCTGGTGCACGAATTTGTGTATGGGTGGGATCCAGCTGGTGTGCCGAGATTGGGGCCGATGTGGGCCAGGCTGGCCTTTTGGAGGGGCTGCGGGAGGTTGGCCTCCAGCCCTGTCCCTGATCAGGGTGAGAGGGGCCAATTGAGGTAGGGCTGGCCGGGGCCTGCAGGAGGTTGACTGGACGGCCCCACCCCCGATCAGGCTGGTTGGCCAGTCACAGTGCACATCATAGCGACCTGTCATTCCAGTCGGTCTGGTTGCTTGGCTTTTAGATATATAGATTCAAATTTTATTGT
>NW_006325971.1:0-298 GCF_000327345.1 Myotis davidii
ATACATACATACATACATACTAAAACATGAGAAAAATAATTTGATCTTATATTGAAAGCAATTTGTATTTATTAGTTATAAAATGATAATGAATTTCAAAAAGTAACATTTACTTAGAATATATAATACCTATATGCAATGAAAACATACTTTTAGACTTTAGAAATACAATCAAAATTTTTATATTCTGAAAGTTAGCTGAAATTTGTATTGCATATTTTTAAAAGCTTACAGTTTTTATAATTAAACAGAATAACTTAGGTATAGCAAATGAGAATTTTTAAAAAATATATATTTT
>NW_006325972.1:0-298 GCF_000327345.1 Myotis davidii
GGAGAGGGTGCAGGCCAGCTGAGGGACACCCCCTCCCGTTCACAAATTTTGTGCATCAGGCTTCTAGTTAAATATAAAATACTGATGGTAAACAGGTGGCTGTTTTCATACCATGTATAAATTCGGTTAATATGTCAACAATAGGTTATCTAAACTATCATGTAAATAATTAATAAATATATTGGACAGGATGGAAATCAGTACAGAGCACAAATATCAGCCACTACAGACTTCCTTCTAGGGTAATATGGACTCATTAATTAAGATTGACCTATAAGGCTGGCTGATGTAGCTCAGT
>NW_006325973.1:0-298 GCF_000327345.1 Myotis davidii
TTGTTCCTTACCTGGAAAGACTGCCATGAACCGTGGTACCAAGCAGGTGCCAGGCTCTTCTCTAAGGCGCTCACCTTGGCGCCGAGTCTTCTGGCGGCATCGAGTCCAGGCCTGTCTCTCAGACACACACCCCAGCAAAAGTCTTGGCTACCAAAACTATCATTGGAAACTGGTCTCATTGAACCCATGCAAAGAAACACATTGGCTTATTCATTATGGACTGCCAAAATCCAGAGGGAAATATATCATTTATGAAATTGTCCTGTTTCCTTGTATTTGAAAAACAAAGCCCCCAAAA
>NW_006325974.1:0-298 GCF_000327345.1 Myotis davidii
AGGATAAGAGCAGGTAAAATATTTTCTGCTCTCCATTTGTACCTCTAGTACCCAACACAGAACTAGGTCCTTACTAGATACTGAATTACTTGTTAAATGAATGTACTTGTTAAATGCTCCTTCTGATACTTATCACTGCCATCTCCAAGTTTTACCAATCTCCTCATCTTTCCACCCATTACCCTTCTGAGAAGCTGGCTCCAGCCAAGAGCAAAGTGTCCCCTGTTATAACTGTTCCAATGATGGGCAGGAGCCCACAAATAGCCACCTGAAGAGAGGATCACTCTAATACACTGTC
>NW_006325975.1:0-298 GCF_000327345.1 Myotis davidii
TGCATATTAGACTTTTATTATATAGGATTGTTGTTGAGAGTATTAAAGCTGCCCCTTCACAAACATTTCTAACCAAGAAACCCACTTTATAATAAAAGAGATGTAGCCAGTTGCTAAGATGGCCCTCAATGATCATAGTCTTGAGCAATCCCTTCTCACTTTGAATTGGGCTGACTTTGTGTCTTAATCCATTGAGGCTGCACTAACAAAATACCACAGACAACAGAAATTTATAAACAATAGACATTTATATTCTATAGTTCTGGAGGCTGCCAAGTTTAAAATCAAGATGCTGGCA
>NW_006325976.1:0-298 GCF_000327345.1 Myotis davidii
TCATATATTGTAACATGACATTCTGAGGAGTCTTTGCTGGAAGAGGTTAGTGAATTGGGCCCTTCTGTTTTCCATGGAGCTCTTCTCTGTTTGAGATAACAAGGAATTTTCTCTCATCGTATAGCTTTAGTATCTATGGCATAGATAATATGACAGTAATAGATTTAGTTAATATTTTTGGGGTTTTAGAAACCATGCATTCTATTAAATGGCCATGTTTTATATATTTATCTCCAGTTGACTTACACACAACGCTATTATGGTCATATCTAGTTTTCATAAGAATAAATTGATATTC
>NW_006325977.1:0-298 GCF_000327345.1 Myotis davidii
ATTCTTTCTTTAAACACTGAAGTTTTCTGGTGTTCACTGGGTTACTTGTTGACTCATGCTACAGGAAATCTGGAAATTGAAGATATGAGCAGATAATTAAGTCCCAACTCTCTCAAATAAACTCCTTCTCCCTTTCCCTTATTTCCTTTTTAACTTTTTATTATCTACCATGTGCCAAGCACTATGTGGTACACTGGGACTAGAGTGATAAAATATATCAAATTGGTTTAACTTTCTTTATTTTTAATAATCCTCACCTTAAGATATTTTTCCGTTGATTTTTTTTTAAAGAGAGAGT
>NW_006325978.1:0-298 GCF_000327345.1 Myotis davidii
AAATTAAAATGCTTGTAATTCTAATAAAACTAGCCTAATAAAACTAAGAAAGTACTGGCTTTATTAGTACTATAATTGTTCTAAATTGCCCCACACTGATATTTTATCTATTTACAAAAAAAGAAATTTTTAAGTAATATTTTCAAGCCTTAGTATTTATTCACAGCTATTTTTTAAGATACAACTACTCAAAATAATTGCAAAAAAGTAGTGACAAATAAAATGATGAAATATTTTCTCTGACAGCTATCTTAATTTTAAAAGTGATAATACAGACTAATCATCCCAGATTATATAT
>NW_006325979.1:0-298 GCF_000327345.1 Myotis davidii
TATGGGACAAGTTGAAATTGTAATTAGATCAGATATTAAACCTACATTTGGCATTTTTTTAAAAGAATAAATTACCCTATAGGTCCAAAGTGGTGTCTTTTGTGCTAAAAGCCTATGATATCACACCCATATTCTTCCTATGAATTGTAGGGGAAGACAAATTTTCTTTGACTGTCTTTGGGTTCCTGGCTGGTTTTAAAAATTAAACTGATTATGACAGATCAATAGGGAAAAAAAAGTACAAATTTTATTAAATTTTTACATGTAGTGGGAACCTTCATGAGAGAATAAAGGCCCA
>NW_006325980.1:0-298 GCF_000327345.1 Myotis davidii
CATAGAATCAGGAAGAGTGTAGGGGCAGCTTCCTTCCAATTAAGGTTCAGGGCTGCACAGTTTCCTGAATCCCTGGGGAGAAGGAGATTTCAGAAGGAGAGTCTCCTGGGCCCTGGGAGGTTGAGGGAGAACAAGGACAGGCCCCACATGGCTAACCTGTGGACTCCTCTGCAGGGACATCTGGGTGTCCAGGAATCCCTGCAGCTTAGTGAGGCGAAAGCCATTCCCTGAAAACTGTAGTTTGGAGTTTCAGGCCCAGGAGGGCAAAGCCTGCAGGAGCTGGAATAGGCATGGAGGG
>NW_006325981.1:0-298 GCF_000327345.1 Myotis davidii
CTCCCTCCCCCATATCTTTTCTTGTAATATAGTGTTTACATTTTCTAAAACCATTTGCATATTTGACATTTCATCTGTCTTCTCAGAAACAATCCCTGCCCGGTGCTTTTTCAGATGCATGTGAGCAATTCTTAGCTCCTCTTTCTATACCCACCTCTCCTCCCCCTCCCCCACCAGATTCTTTATCATTAACGAAATTTTAAGAACAGTGACATATGTTAATGTTAACTGGTATTATTTTTAATGAAAGTACTATATTTTCTTAGTAAAAGTAATAAAACTATTACTTCTTACTCTA
>NW_006325982.1:0-298 GCF_000327345.1 Myotis davidii
TCTCCCTTCCTCTCTGACATCAATACAAAATATATTTTTAAAAAAGGACTCATGACACTTCAGGAGTGAGTGAGTGTCACGGGCGTTAGTAATATCCACTCTCGGGATAAATTCACATTCAAAGGGACATATGCAGACACAGTGGGATTTGGGGTCAGAAGGTGTAAGTTCAAGTCCGGCTTCTGCCACCGTAGAGTTTTGTGACCTTGAGAAGTCACACAAATCTCTGAGCCTCATTTTCCAGGTTTTAAAAATGAAGCAGGAACGCCCTGGCCGGTGTTGCTCAGTGGATAGAGCA
>NW_006325983.1:0-298 GCF_000327345.1 Myotis davidii
TTTTATGTTAGAAGTGTTTTGAGAGGGACAGAATCTTAAGAACATGTTTTCTTAATTGATTCTGAGTTTTCTGGAATGGGTTCTCTAGTTTGATTAGATTAAAAGTCACTATGAATATTGCCAGTGGTAAAGAGGGCACTGATAATCCATGGTATGATATGGCAATAGAGATAGGCAAGACATCCCATTGGATACTCCTTATCAAATGCTTATAAAAGGCAAGGTTCTTGGCAACCATATATTAGATACTATGTAACATTTTAGTCAAACTAAGCAATATAATGGTGTTAGCTGGTTG
>NW_006325984.1:0-298 GCF_000327345.1 Myotis davidii
GCTTTTTTGGTTGGAATTTTCTGCTCTAACGAGGTGTCAGGCACCTGAGGTTGCTTAAGAGACGGGAATTGGATACACCCCCCGGACCCCTCACCCTCCAGCCCCCCTCCCGTCGCCTCCCCGTCCACGTGGAAGCCGACACCCTGTATCGAAGGCCGATACAGTTACCTGTGGCCGCCTCCGTCCGGCTATTCTATCCGATAGAAGCTGGGCGGCTGGCCAGCGTGCAGGTGAGCGTGACCAGGCGTGACCAGGCGTGACCGGGCGTGTGGCCTCCTGATGGAGGGAGTCCACGCGG
>NW_006325985.1:0-298 GCF_000327345.1 Myotis davidii
TAACCACTCATCTGTTCACTTTGTTATCTTTCCTATGCCTGGCCTGGTACGCAGTAGTGCTCAATTTATGCTTACTCCATTGACATGTAACTCAGAACAGGCTCAGAACAGTATTAGGATTTGCCACAGTGTGTAGTCCCTTCTGTGTGCAACTCTGGGTAGACAGTAAGTAAGTTATTTTGGATTGAGTAGTGGGTCCTCTGACAACCTGAGTTTGAAACCTTTTTATAACTCGATATGAGGCTTGGTTGGGGCTGAGGTTTGGATCTTGGCAGGGACATATACGTATAGTGTTATT
>NW_006325986.1:0-298 GCF_000327345.1 Myotis davidii
AAGGCATGAGAAATTGGTAGAGATTTGTAAACCTGATATTAGTATGGTCTCTAATCTACTCAGCACAGCCAGACTCATCTTTCTAACTTTCCTGTCCACCACTTTGCAGTATTGCCTATAACAGGTATTAACATCTAGTTATACAAATACCCCTGAGATCTACCCTTTCTAACTATTCTGTGCAATTTCTTTCCTTTTCCTTTTGCTCTCATAGTGCTTATCTATTGCTCTGAGCTGGATTCTGAGCTCCTTCTGTTTCATTTCTCCACATAAATCCCCAATCCCCATCTCTATGAAC
>NW_006325987.1:0-298 GCF_000327345.1 Myotis davidii
TGTAAGACTTTAAACAATAAAAAAATATATAAAAATATACTTTTTATAATCACTAAAAACGAAAAGAGATATTGGTGTTAGTCTAACAAAACATGTAGAGACTTGTATGCTAAAAGCTACAAAATGTGCATGAGAGAAATAAAAATCTAAACTAATGGAGAGACACACTGTGCTCATGGATTGGAAGACTCTACCTAGCAAAGATGTCAGTTCTCCCCAAAGTCATATACAGGTTTAATGCAACGCCTGTCAAAATCCTAGCAAGATTTCTTTTTTAAAAAATTGTTTTATTGCTTAA
>NW_006325988.1:0-298 GCF_000327345.1 Myotis davidii
ATGCACCAGGCCTCTAGTACTTTATAAATAGGTATTCACAAATGGGTAAGAGAATAATCAGGTAGAAGGCATAGCCTTGCCAAGGAACAAAGCCACAAAATAGAACAGTGTTAACTACACTTGTTGTTCAGAAAACTACAGACAGTTTGGTACTATGGAAGTATAAAGTGGAAGGACATAGTAGTGGCAGGTGAGGCTGGAGAATTAAGTAGGTGCTTAACGTCTTTGTATGGCACATACTGCAGAGCATCCTAAAAATTTAGATCTATGGGCAAAATTATACATAGCTGTATTTTTT
>NW_006325989.1:0-298 GCF_000327345.1 Myotis davidii
ATGTGACTTAGCTATTTAATATCATGTGACATTAAACATGCCAGACATATCTTTGCCAAGAACAGAGAAAGGTAAGGATTCTTTTAAGCTAGGATAATTGTAAGCATGCTTTAGAAGGCTCAGAGATTTCAGGTATGAAATTACTCTAACTTGAGAACAATACAAAACAATTTCCATTAAAAGGCTCTTGTGAGAAAGTTAGTTTTTAAAAAAATCTCTGTGACAACTCTGAAGGGCAGGAGATACAACAGCACAAAGTCCAGCTTGAGACTGTGAGAGTGGATAAGTGTGTGTGTGT
>NW_006325990.1:0-298 GCF_000327345.1 Myotis davidii
TAGTTTGTAAACTAGTTCTGTCACATGCAAGCTGTGTAACTTTGAGGGGGTACCTAAACCCTGTGCTTGGCATATGGGGTTATTGATGTGATGATTAAGTGAAATAACCCAAAGCACCCTACAAGATGTACACAATAAATATTAGAGCCTTTCCCTGACTACTCATCATTTGCTCACCTGTTGTTTCCTTGCATCTTGTATTACATTGTATTTAAATTGTCCTGAATAGTTGGTGGTAGTGTTCTTGTATCCTTATCAAATTGTAAACTCCCTGAGGGCAGGACTATATATACATTTT
>NW_006325991.1:0-298 GCF_000327345.1 Myotis davidii
GAGTTGATAAGCTTGGTGTAGCCATCACCATCTAGACCATGTCCTGCCTCTCCTTCGGGGGCATGGATCAGCCTGAATGTGCAGCAATGATGGCTGAGGCATAGCCAGGCCCTCTTGTTGTATTAACCATCTAGTAAGATGAGTGGTCACCAAAGAGCCACAAGGAAAGAACATGCAGGGAACCCAGCAATATTACTTCCACCAACTCAACTCTGCCAACATTTCTCAATGCACACTATACATAAAGTGCTCTGCTAGGCACTAGGGACATAATGGTAAATAATACTCAGGCCCTAAC
>NW_006325992.1:0-298 GCF_000327345.1 Myotis davidii
AAGGGGAGAGGTTGAGAGGTAAGAGGCGGGGAACGAAGAGACAGGAGGAGAGGCTGGAGTTGGGGGGAGGGCAGATATTGGTGCAAGCATCCAGCCCCCAACGCATGGGCTTGGCAAGTCCTTGTGGGTAAGAGGCATTGACATGGCCAGGGCACTGCCCACTTCCATGCACTTGGGGACACTGAGTCCAGGGAACTGGGGGACCTTTCTGAGGGCGTCTGCAGCTTGATTATGTGCTGGGAACATGACTGTCATGATCTCAGTGCACCCTCATGCCAGCCCTATGAGGTTGGCACTG
>NW_006325993.1:0-298 GCF_000327345.1 Myotis davidii
TGTGAGTGTCATTCAATGTTTAAAAGTCACTTGATTAGAAGAAAGGACAGAAAAAGGGAGAGCAGTGGATGGAATGTGCTGTCATCTTCTTAAAGGTATCCCTGGCTGTTGAGACTGAAAGAGGGAGAGAAACAAAAAGGCTGATGAAAAGTCTCAGAGACCCGCTGGGGGGTGTGGGGCAAAGGGATGGTGCAGGAGCTGGATGAACGGCGGCGACGTCGCTGACGCTGAGAACCTGGGAGGTGGAGGTCATCAGTTTAGGGTTCAGTGTGCTGCCTACAGGACAGCACAATGGAGG
>NW_006325994.1:0-298 GCF_000327345.1 Myotis davidii
CTCTAGTACTTTAAATAATAATAATGATAATAATATGTAAAATAAAAAACCATGACCCTCACAACCATTATTTTTATCCAACATTATTATATTTCTGTTAATTTTTTCATTCCATCCCCAAAGTAGTTTCTGTGGTTTCTATATCCCTAAAGAACCTTCAAAAGAATACACACTATCCACTTGGGAAGACTTAAGATATACCCTTCTCATCTGAACAGATGACAGCCACTCTATGATGATGTGATGAAAACTTGGCTGAGATAGATTTCAGTCTCAGTTTTCTCCAGAACTGACATTC
>NW_006325995.1:0-298 GCF_000327345.1 Myotis davidii
ATCAGGAAAAAAATCAGAAACCCCTGGGCCAGGAGGGCAAAGCCCATCAGCATCCTCAGCCCAGAGTCAGAAGTTGGGGCCAACCTTCTTGGCCTGCCAGGGACCTGGAGGACCAGTAAGGAGAAACCCAGCTGTTCTGAATGGTCTGTCCCAGGTGCTGAAGTTTCATTTTAAAACAACCAAGTTTCCCAGTGTTAATCCATTTTTTGCAAATACCTCCTCCTCCTCTCTGGTTTGTAAGGGTGAAGATGGTTTTAGATTATGTCATACATATTTGGAAAATGCCAAAATAATAATA
>NW_006325996.1:0-298 GCF_000327345.1 Myotis davidii
AAAAAATAATACTATTATAATTCACTTATATGCTAGATCTTATTATTTGGCATGCTAACAAATTCCACATATTGTTAAAAATTTATTTTTAAAAATCTTGCTAAACATTTCCATATTATTTGTTTCATTCATACTCCTATTTTTATCTTATACATTTAAACACAAAGAAAAGTATGTTTACATGGAAAAGGGAGATTCTATTTAGAAGAATGATCAGTGGGTAAAATTTTAATAAGTGTCCACATTTTAGGTATGTTTTAGAATAATGTTTTTTTGTTGTTTGTTTGTTTGTTTGTTT
>NW_006325997.1:0-298 GCF_000327345.1 Myotis davidii
TGTTTTTTTTTAACCAGTTGGCCAAAGGGCCAAGGTGCCTGGAGTCAAACTGTTGCAACTGGTCTCAGTTCTCCAGCTACTCAGCATTTGTTGTCTGGTACCAGGAATGGTTAAAATTAGGATCCTGTTGTTGCTGGGATCATATCCTTCCACTTCCTTCATGTCCCCAGTTCCGTCTACCAGAGTGGGTGCTTTGTATTAAACGTACTTTAGACGTCCATCAGCAGGGCTTCCGTTGTGAGGATGGTGCCGGAAAGGTGACTCAAGACTCAGGCCCGTGTCACAGGCCCTTTAATAC
>NW_006325998.1:0-298 GCF_000327345.1 Myotis davidii
GGCCGGCTCAGCCATCATGCAGAGCGCGGGCAGGGTTACACTCATTCAGCGTCTCCCAGTCCGCCCTGCCCGGTCAGGACCCCTCAGACTTGCCCTCTCGCCTCCTGCTGCCCTCTCCCCTCTGGGTCCTTCCTGCCCTGAATCTGATGGGAAGTTTCCAGCCAGGCTGTTTGCTGGTTTCTCTTCACAGCAGGCGGGTCTCAGTCCAGGCCCCGGGCTGCTTGGAGGCAGGACTGTTATTCCCGTCAGGCTGTGCGTCCGGAGGCCAGAGGCTTTTGCCTCTGAGTTTCATGACTCT
>NW_006325999.1:0-298 GCF_000327345.1 Myotis davidii
GAGCCGCAGTTTGCTGACCACTGCTCTAGATAAATGTCAATGCTGGTTGGTACCCACCACACATCAGCTCATACAGATGTAGAAATGGTGTCTTTTCATGGTAACCACATGGAGATAACACTGAAGATTTCATCTTACTGTATAGCCAGCATTACCAGAAAAAAAAAGTAGATTTGTAAAAATCAAATCATATTTATCAAAGTTGAATATAGTTTTATTTTAGCATCATTGTGAAATGTGTCGTTTTCAACAGCACTGTGGATCCCAGGGCCACAAATATCCAGGAGGACACATGTTC
>NW_006326000.1:0-298 GCF_000327345.1 Myotis davidii
AATTGTTTACATAGCATTACAAGTGCAGAGATACTGACTGCTACTCTTCACAATGATTGCCCCACCCCTTAAAAAGACTGCAGCAAAGGATTCAATTGTCCAAAATACTCTGAAGTACAGTAATTAAATTCTTCAGTCCATAAACATATCCCTCATCCATTGTGTTGCTAGGGAAAACATGAGCAAAATCTATCATTCGCACTTCTACTTCCGCAATCTCTTGGCAACCAGTGGGAAGATGGTAGAAAACTTTTTCCAGTTGGGAAAGTACATTTCCATTTAAATGTTCCTGTGACAA
>NW_006326001.1:0-298 GCF_000327345.1 Myotis davidii
TGCTGACTGCTATTTGAGAATGTGCCATCTGGATAAAGGGAGAAAGGAAAATGACCAGTTAGTAGACTGTTGCAAAAAGCCTGGAGAGGAATGATGGTGAATTGATGATAGCAGTGGAGGAAATGAGAAGGTACATTTTGAATGGAATACTATAGGATTTACTGATGGATTGGATGTAGGCTGTTAAAGTAAGAAAGAAGTCAAGGGTAATTTGAAGTTTTTGCCTGAACAACTAGAAGGAGAGATTTTTTTTTGTACTTCTTTGTTAAAAAATCTTTATTGTTGAAAGTATTACATA
>NW_006326002.1:0-298 GCF_000327345.1 Myotis davidii
TAGCTTTTGGTGAAGACAAAAGGAGAAGGGCTCAGGAGGGCACTGGGCCATGAGAATGCGTCGGGCCACGTGGCCTGAAGGGGCCCTCGGGACTGTGTTTTCTACTTGACGCTAAGAAATGGGTGCAGAGGCCAGGGAAGCCATGGTGGGGACTCCTGCCACCTGGACCCCGGCTTGGGCACTGCCCAGCTCAGTGTCGAGCTGCTGGTCAGCTCCTGACTTGCGGGCGGAAGTCTGAGCTCAGAGGCAAAGGAAGGCCGTGGGCAAAGGCTGCTCTGGACGTAATTCCAACAAAGAA
>NW_006326003.1:0-298 GCF_000327345.1 Myotis davidii
AGCTCAAAGCACTTTCTTTAGTCACCATGCATCTCGCAGATGAAGTCAGGCACCTGAGATGGTTTCACTTGGAAACACAAGGAAGTTTGCAAGGAAGAGTCACAACATCAAGGTTCTTTCCTCAGAAGGGACCCATAAATGGAATAGCTATTCTAAATTTCATGAGCAGTCCAGGATACAGACACATGACAGATGGACTGATAGGAAAGGAGGGAGAGGGTAGGTTGAGGTAACAGCAGAAAATTCAAATATAGACTAATTGCACGACTGAGAAGGAAGGTGGATGACCCCAATGAGG
>NW_006326004.1:0-298 GCF_000327345.1 Myotis davidii
GTCACTTAGGCTTTTATATATATAGATTTTCTTGTCTGTCTTGCATCTTGAGCAAATGTATAATCTTACAACAACATGCAATGATCACTTGAAAAATATTGATTCACCAAATTATCCAGATATTCTAAATATTGACATATTTCATAATGCAACACTTTAAAAAAAATCACATTCATTGTTACCACCAATCTCATCAGAATAATCTTTAAATATAGGCAAGCTCTGAAGTTTTCAAAAATTCTCATTTTTGCTTGAAAGCTCCGTTTTTGGAAACAAATACAGTGGGGCCTTGACTTAC
>NW_006326005.1:0-298 GCF_000327345.1 Myotis davidii
GTATATTACCAAATGATGTGTGTAGCACTTTGATCAGTTTTGAATGCGTGTCTTCATGATCTGGAAATGAAATGTAAACAAAAACATTTATCTACCACTCACTCCCAATATCAAACATTCAAGTACAGTTTCAATAAACACTCTGCCCTCTGTTCATCATAATTGAAGAGAATGGTAGCTGTACTCTCTTTAGACAAAACCTCGGTTTCAGAGCCTTCCCCTTGCAGAATTTTAGAGAGCTGGTGAGTGAACCTAATGTAATCTCCTTTTGTGCAGCTCCATGCATTTTTGGCTCTTG
>NW_006326006.1:0-298 GCF_000327345.1 Myotis davidii
TAAGTTATTGTTTTCTACTTATTTGTTTTTCTACTAGAATATCTTACCCATTATACTGGGATCTTGTTTAGTATTATATCCCCAGCACATGAGTTAGTGTTTAAAAATATTTATTAAATGAATTAAGCCTTTATATTTAGAAATCTTCCAGGCATCAAGTTGTAAGTATAAGGCAATGAACTTTTGCAAGTTGCCAAAATTAGTCCACTTGGTTCACATCTGGTTTGGATATAAATATTCACATTAGCAATCAGCATTTGAAATATGTCTTTGAGTGCAAGTTTGTGCATATGAATAT
>NW_006326007.1:0-298 GCF_000327345.1 Myotis davidii
CTGGCCTCCCAATATTTCCAAATTATCTCTTGTGACTTCTCATTTATTTGTGTGTGGCTCCTCTTCTAGATCCTGAACCCTGAACCACGCAGGACGTGGGAACACAAATACACACCCTTTCATATCCATTCCTGTTGGACGCTCCCCTCCCATGTGCCTGCTTCTCCACAGAGGGCCCCTCCCAGGGCTGTCCTGATGTTCAGGATGAAAAGAGGTGGGGAGTCGGATCTGCCCTGCCCCATGGCGTACTCTCTCCCTAAGTTATCATCTGACTGTGACGTGCCCAGCAGGGCCCACG
>NW_006326008.1:0-298 GCF_000327345.1 Myotis davidii
AAAGTGGGAGTTACTAGATGAGAGGCTTCCAGTTTGGGCTGTGTTGCCCCTTCTGTTCTTTGTTCTTATTAGTCCTCGACCTTCCTCCTCCCTGAACTGTGCACATCATGGCTGGAGCTCTAGCAGTCACTATGTGGTTAGGAGGAAAAGGCTTAAACAATTACAGAAACCTAGCTTTGACATCTGTGAGCTGATGAACCAGCAACTATGAACCTCAAGATCTCTTAATATATCAGAAAAATAAAGGTTTAATTTGTCTTTCATTTCTTTTCTTAGAGCCAGATCCAATCTTAACTAA
>NW_006326009.1:0-298 GCF_000327345.1 Myotis davidii
TAATTTTTGTATTATTTTTCATATGAACAACTGAAAACCTACTTCACCCACCCCTATATAGAGGTATAGTCATTTGAGGCAGGTCACATACCTAGTAAGTGGTCAACTTGGACTTGAGCAAGGCATGCTGGAGTCCAACAGCCATTTCCTTAGCCACTCTGAATATGTATCCAGTGCCTTTACACATATGCAAATAAAAGGCAATCTTCCAGTGTTAAACAACATTCTATCAGTCGCTTGGGCTCCCATAACAGAATTCCACAGCCTTAAGCAGCAGAAATTTATTTTCTCACAGTTC
>NW_006326010.1:0-298 GCF_000327345.1 Myotis davidii
ATGCTTTTTCTGCATCTATTGGTAAGATTATATGATTTTTATCCTTTGTTTTGTCAATGGGGTGTATTACATTGCTCTATTTGCATATGTTGAATCATCCTTGTGCCTCTGGTATCAACCCTACTTTATTGTGCTGTATTATTTTTTCAATGTATTAGTGTATTCAATTTGCTAGTATTTTGTTTTGTATTTTTCCATCCATATTCATTAGAGATATTGGTGTGTAGTTTTTTGCCAAGTTTTGGTGTCAGAGTTAGGTAATCTTTTTGTTCTATATTTCATTCAATTCTGCTCTAAT
>NW_006326011.1:0-298 GCF_000327345.1 Myotis davidii
TTGGGCGGCCAGTCTCAGGGCGGCTGCGGCGCAAGGTGGCGGGCACGATCTCCGGGGGCAGGTGCAGGTAATCGCGGAGATACTGGATGCCCTCGTTGGTGAGGTACCAGTAGAAGTGTCTCCAGGCAAACTGTTCCTTCACGTAGCCCCGGGACTTGAGAGACTGCAAGACAGAAAACGGCGGCTGAGACCTAACCGGAGGCTTGGCGCTAGGAACGCGGTGCACGGGGAGCTGGCTGCGCAGGCAGGGGTTCAGGGGCATCTACCTCACGGCCCGTCAAGGCAGCCAGCAGCGCGG
>NW_006326012.1:0-298 GCF_000327345.1 Myotis davidii
TTGGGAGTGTTACCATGGAACACCATTGGTATGGCATTGGAATATGGACTGTGGAGTATGAAACCAAGTTGCTTTGCTTCAAATGATGGCTTTTTCCATAGCTATGTAACATTGGAAAAATTACATATACTCTTTGTGACTGTTTCGTCATTTCTATAATGGGGATAGCAATTCCACTCAATTTCACTATACAATGTTATAGTATTCGTTTACTTAATTAATTAATGTAAAATATGTTGTATCAGTTAAGAATAGGTCCAGCAATATGTAATAGAAAACTGAATTTAAAGAAACATTG
>NW_006326013.1:0-298 GCF_000327345.1 Myotis davidii
AGGGCTGTGTTCAGATCATACAAGGGACCTGCTCATTTCCCACAGTGTTTAGTTGCAAGTGCCACTGGCGACAGCTCATTTCTACCTTTTCTTTCCCATCTTTGACATGTTGCTAACTTGTCATTTCATCATTGACTTTCTGATTTTTGTCTACCTTCACTTTTGTGGTCTTTTTGCATCACCTGTCCCCCTGCAAGTCTTTCTCTGCAGTACTCTTCAACATTGACCTCCACATGTATTATGAGGTGCGTGTATATTTATTTATATAAATATATAAACCTATCCATTTATTGAATTA
>NW_006326014.1:0-298 GCF_000327345.1 Myotis davidii
TAGGAAAAAAATTACTCTAAAGGCTGAGAACTCTCTTCAATGGTGGAAGAGATACTAATTTAAATAATCAGGACAGAGAAAAATGCTTTTATGATATCAAATGTGATTTTCCTTTTTAATTTGCAGAAAATGCCAGCAAGTGAAAACAACAAATGGTCCTTGGTGACCTACAATCAAGAATTGTTAATTCATTTCTGAGTAATGAAGTTTGGTAAATACATAAAGAAAACAGGCTTCAGTGGGACTGACTCCTTGGAGAAATTAGGATGTTGCAGGAGCATTTGACACAGGTCATTTA
>NW_006326015.1:0-298 GCF_000327345.1 Myotis davidii
GCTTCAGTGACTTGCCTGGGGACACACAGGCACGGGAGGGATGGAGGAGGCTCCTTCCTCTGGCTGGAGTGAGGGTAGGGGGAGAGAGCGGGGCCAGGTCAGGAGTGTAGGCCAGGGAGACCGGAGGCTCTGCGCCCTCTTTTATTTTACCCTCTCTGTGCCTCAGTTTGCTCATCCGGGCAATGGGCTAGGATGGCATCTGTCTCAGGGGGCTGTGGTAAGGATGACCAAGGCAGTGCATGGAAAGAGCCTGGCTCAGCCCCCAGTTCCTGAGTGGCAGGCGTTATTGTCAGTGTGT
>NW_006326016.1:0-298 GCF_000327345.1 Myotis davidii
CAATGAAAATCAGGACAAGAAAAATCATTCCAATTACAAAGTACACAGATGCCAATTTCTGGTACTCCAAAAATTCATATTCATATTGAAAACTATAGATGTCAGCATGAGAACTTGAATGATAGGCTATCTACTTCATAAAAATAAAGCAAAATATTCACCAAATTCTGATGTCGATCATTGCATTAGTGAATACCAAACAACTGAGCAGAAGCTACAGGAGCTTCAGGGGGTGATGTGGGACAGGAAGAGCTTGATATGCTCTGGTCATAGTAGTACAAAAAGAATGGCAGCGCCC
>NW_006326017.1:0-298 GCF_000327345.1 Myotis davidii
TATTTTACTGAGAGATGTTACATATTAAAGCACTTTGTTGGATCAAGTTGAAGAATATGTATTTCCAACAGCATCAGTTCTTGTTATGCCCATCTTCTCATGGGAAGTGCCAGTTAGAAGTTTTGCATGAACCTCTTCTTATGTAGCCATCTCCTGCTGGAGCAGTCCTTCCTGGGGTCTCCATGGCAATACCACTTTTTGTAGCTTGAAATGAAGGTACTGGTTCTGTTTTATGCTGCACTTCACATTACGCAGTACTAGTCCTAGGCTTTGGGTTATTTTAAGCATCCATTCTGAA
>NW_006326018.1:0-298 GCF_000327345.1 Myotis davidii
TATGCAGTACGATACTCTCTCCTGATGCTAGGCAGTGACAAGAGGCCGCACCTCCCAGTGAGCCACACGATCCTGAGGATAAACAACTGATACTGTGTAGTGCAGTATTAAATGCATTTTCAACATACAATATTTTCAAAAGCTTATGCTGGCTTTGTCTCGATGTAAACCCATCATGAGTCAAGGAGTATCTGTTCTCATTTGAGCAGGTACTACAGTCTGATGTGGCTAGAAACTGGTAAAACACTCATGTAAACTTGCCCAATTACTTCACCTGTGCCTCACCCGACATGGCTTC
>NW_006326019.1:0-298 GCF_000327345.1 Myotis davidii
TTTAAGTGTACAGTTCAGTAGTGTTAAGTATATACATGATGTTCAGCAACCAATCTTTAGAATTCTTTTCATTTTGCAAAACTGAAACTCCGTACACATTCAACAACTCCCCTTCTCATTCCCCAGCCCTTAGCATCCACCATTCTATTAGTCTCTATGAATTTTACTATTTTAGGGACCTCATGTAAGTGGAATAATATAGTATTTATCCTTTTGTGGTTGATTTATTTAACTTAGCATAATATCCTAAAGGTTGACACATCTTGTAGCATGTGTCAAAATTCTCTTCCTTTTTTTT
>NW_006326020.1:0-298 GCF_000327345.1 Myotis davidii
TCTTGGCAGATCTGGAGCAAGCACGGTTTCAGAGGGTGGTCCATGGCTCCCTTCAACCAGAACCACCAGCCAGGTGCTTGTTCATCAGGAAGATGCCTCCACTCCACCCCAGACTTCTGGAACCCAACTCTCGGGACGTGAGACCCAGAAACATTGTGCTAAACACACTCTGGAGGTGTTCTCTGACAGCCACGGATGGTCTCCGATAACCACTGATGCAGACCCCAGGAGGGGACTGGTCTAGTGACTTCGAGGTGGGAGAGAACCCTCGCCTCCCCGCCCCAGCCCGACATCCACT
>NW_006326021.1:0-298 GCF_000327345.1 Myotis davidii
TCTCTCTCTCTCTCCCCTCTCCCTAAAATCAATAAAAACATATCCTCAGATGAATGATTAAAAATTATTAATGTGCATCTGATAATACAAGCTATTTGGGACAGCTGGGAACTGGACAAAAACCTGAGCATAAATTGTTGCATGGTCAAATGGCTGTTTCAGTGTAAGCAGAGTAACCATAAAACCCCCTTATAAACCTCCTATGTTAACCTCTTCCAGAAAATGTCAGATCCAGGAGTCTGGGGAGTGGCTCCACAGCCCAGGGCATCCCCTGCCTGGCCCATGAGAACATTCTGAA
>NW_006326022.1:0-298 GCF_000327345.1 Myotis davidii
AAATCAATGGAAAAATATCTCAGGTGAGTATTAACAACAACAAAAGAACAAAAAAAGAAAATCAAAACCGTTACTTTTTGAACCTGGAAACTTGAGAAATGAAGTTCATTGGAAACCCATACTCAACACAGACACCACCTGCTTCCAGCTCAGCTCTGCCATACTCAGCTCCCCAGTGAAGACCCCTGGTCCCAAGGCATCCTGTCCTCAGGAGTCACTCAACAGTATAGAGCTTGCTAATGGGAAACAGACCTTCATTCTGCTACTATAAGTGGGTAGTTACTGAAGGTCATTCATA
>NW_006326023.1:0-298 GCF_000327345.1 Myotis davidii
AGCAGCACTCACTCAGCTTCCCTCTGCATTTCCTGCCTTCCTCTCAGCCCATTCCCACCTCCTTGTTATTGAGGTGCCTGAAACCTAAATTGCCTAAACTGGGCTGGGCATGGGGGAGAGAGGGCTCTAACCCTGAAACAGGAAGAAGGCATCCAAGTTATCAAATCCCGATAGGCCCAGCTGGCCAAGCCCCAGCACTCATCCCCTCATTCTAGCTGAGGATACAGCAGGAGAAGACTCAAAGTGGAACTGATATGAAATCCAAGACTGCTGACGCCTAACCACTCACCTGCCTGCC
>NW_006326024.1:0-298 GCF_000327345.1 Myotis davidii
TGAGTGGGGCTATGAAACCCAGAGTCATCCAGTGTTAGCGCTGGATGTGCCTCTGGGTGTTACTAGGATTGACCGGGATTTACAGATGATAAAACTGAGCCTTGGTGAGGGAACATGCCAAGGTCAGACAGCAGAGCCCAATCCCAGACCCCGGGTTCTGCTCCCCAGGCTGGTACTCACTTTGCTTCACACGTTGGTTTTGGGAAACTTGAACGGAAAGGATGTCCTTCATGTAACATTCCTTCGTGTAGCAACTCCTGCAAAGACCACACAGCCTTGCTTGGAGCAGCAGCTAAAG
>NW_006326025.1:0-298 GCF_000327345.1 Myotis davidii
CGCGCGGGTGCAGACGCGGGGGCCCTGCCGGGGAATGTAAACAAACCGGGCAAAGCGCCCTTGATCTTTATTTAAATCGAGGCTTGTTTATCGGTGTCATCCTAGGAGGATTAATTAGATACATCTCTTCACAATTTGGTGTCTGACACTCCATCTTAGGAATGCCTTATCACAAGGTGTTAATTGGGGCCACTCAGCCACGAACGTTTCTATTAAACACGGCGAGGGACTTCTCACAAGTACCAGGTGCTTTTCACTGTGCGGTGCAAAAATATACAGGACCCGCCATCGGCGGGGG
>NW_006326026.1:0-298 GCF_000327345.1 Myotis davidii
TAGATACAAATACCTATGCAGGTGACAACACCAGAGACCCAAGGAAAAGCCCCAGGGAGGCTGCTTTCTTGTGTGTGTGGGAGGAGGAGATATGTTTCAGGATTTTTCCCAACAATAAAATACAGGAAGAATATCTCTAGGAGTTGTTTTTGTGAATCTGTGAGAGCTAGATCACTGTGCTGACAATTTGGAATAATCACAACATAAACATGCAATGCCCTGGAGCAAAAGTGGGTGTGAGAAAGCCATTTCACCCAACATTGCTTCCACGCTGATTGCTTTATTTATTTGTTTGTTT
>NW_006326027.1:0-298 GCF_000327345.1 Myotis davidii
GGGGAAGAGGCTGGGGCAGCGCGCCAGAGCTGAACGGTCTGGTCACGGCCGTGCAGGCAGAGGGCCGCCAAAGGGCACATGTAGGGCAGTGACCACTATAGCCATCAATGCTCATAATCCGTCAGGAGTGGATGCTCCTTGCAATTTAAATTCTTCCGTATCCACCATCCTATGTGATTCTTGCAACAGCCCCGCAAGGTCGGAGGTGCCATTACTCCCATTTCAATGGAAAGGATGTTAAAATGAGTTGCCCAAGATCACATAGCCAGTGAGGAATGGGACCGGGGCTAGAAGACAG
>NW_006326028.1:0-298 GCF_000327345.1 Myotis davidii
GGACTTCGGTAAGGGCGCAAGTCCATTACTTCATTTAATTCTCACCACAATTCTAGACGGTAAATACTATTTATTATCTCTGGGTGTGATTATAGCTATATGAAATTTTGTGGATTTTTTTAAATGTTTAACATTAAAACATAAGCCTTTTTCACTTTACTAAAATTTTTATGGTTGTCATTTTTAACGATTTTCTATTTTTACTTTAAAATGTCTTTATTAAGAATGTAAGTTGGTCCTACTTGTCTAAATAACATGGCAATGGGCATCTTTATGCCTAAATGTTTCCTATATTTAA
>NW_006326029.1:0-298 GCF_000327345.1 Myotis davidii
CCCTTGTTGAAGATTGCTTTGGCTATTCATGATCTCTTTTGTGGTTCCATACAAATCTGATGTATTTTTGTTGTTGTTGTTCTGTTTCTTTAAAAAATGCCATTGGGAATTTGATGAGATTGTATTAAATTTGCATTTGCTTTGGATAATATGGTTATTTTAACTATGTGTTTTTTTCAATACATGAACACGGAATATCTCTACATTTCATTGTGTTTTCAATCTTTTAAATAATGCTTTGTAGTTTTCTGTGTAATTTCAGGTTTTTCACATCCTTTGTTAAGTTTATTCCTAGGTA
>NW_006326030.1:0-298 GCF_000327345.1 Myotis davidii
ATCCATCTACGCATCCATTCATTCATCCACCCAACTGTCCATCGATTCATAAAATAAAATGTGATGTCCTACTCTGCTGGAGGCCAACTCATAACAGCATTAGGATGAAAGTGGAAAAGAGACACTGGAAGGCCAATGGACCTTGCCCTCTGCAGGGCTGAAATCAGCATGAGATTGCTCCTGCTGTGACTGTGATGGCTCCAGGCGATCTCCTGACTGATCATCTTTACATTGTCTATTAAATTTTACCTTTGATTCTATCTGCTCTGCCTGTGTGCATTGCTAAAGGGCAAATGTG
>NW_006326031.1:0-298 GCF_000327345.1 Myotis davidii
TGCAAACCTAGAGACGGACATTTTTACAAAGTGACAGAAAATATAGTGGAAATAGCTTAAAGTTGTGTTTTCTTGGGTCAGAACTAAGCCCTGGAGGATGAGGAGTGGATACTCCCTGCACCAATGGACCACTCTTCTCACCCCAGCCCTGGGTTGTGGTGTGCGAAGGTGTGGTCAGTGTTGAGAAGGGAGTTCATATCCTATAAATGCGGTGATGAGTATCTACAGAGTTCAAGATATGGTTGGAAAGTGTGTTATTCTACACATCCTATGTAATAAAAGTCTAATATGCCAAGTG
>NW_006326032.1:0-298 GCF_000327345.1 Myotis davidii
ACCAAGGATTTACAGAAGAAGCCACATTGAGACACAGGAAGGATGAAGACAGGAACAGGGTTTGCCCAGCACCCAGGTTGATGACTGAGTTTCTGGAGGGGTACTTTTGCTGTAAAGGTTCCCTTGGGAGTGTGGGGTCTCTACCCAAAGCTATGCTGCCAAGCCCACAATACCATAGCTGGGAAGACATGCTCACATAACATCTGGCTGTGAAAATTATTGGGGACTCTGTCCAGAAGGGTAGAACAGAGTCCACTAGAGACACAGATGCCCTCTTAAAGGGCCAACACACAAAATC
>NW_006326033.1:0-298 GCF_000327345.1 Myotis davidii
GGGGATGAAAGGGGCAACAAAATGATTGTTTAGGCATCTATGTTTGTTTCTTCTGGTTTAAGAAACTACCGTTTTAGGAAATTGTCCAGTCAATGTAAACTTCTCCTCCCTGTTAGTGATTTTTATCCCTTCCCCCGTCCTATCCATGATGGTATCTGGGTTCAGGAGTAGAAAAGGGCCCCATCTACTTAAGGGAAGCCTGGGATTCTTCTGTTGGGTTTTTGGGGTTTTGCTGCCCTCTGCTGTAGGGGGACTGAACTGACGGGACTCCTGTGCTAAGGCCACCTGAGGAAATTTG
>NW_006326034.1:0-298 GCF_000327345.1 Myotis davidii
GTGTGAGGGGAATAGCAGATGTGCAATGACCATCCCCAACAGTCTTTAAAAGAAGTGACAGGATTGGTTACTGATCATGATGCACATCTGTTGTTTAGATAATGATTTGTGGACAACTAAACAGATGGCAGTGAAGTTTGCACTTTATGCAGTCACTCAATGAATATATTGTGGTACTGAAATTTGAGTTGTGATTTTAGGGGACTTGTATTATTTAATTAAATAAATGATGGTATCTCAAATTCATGCATATCAGAACTGTGAGAAGCCAGGACTGCTGTAATTTATTTCAAACTTG
>NW_006326035.1:0-298 GCF_000327345.1 Myotis davidii
AACTAGTGAGGTTAGTAATCAGATAATCTGTGGAATATTCAGACGCTAGGTACCTCTCACTATCAAAGGAGACCAGGGAAACTATAAGGTAAAATTCTAACTGATAAAGTTTTTTAGTCGTTTAGATGAAAATGTTAGTCTAGAAAAAAAAACTATAAATTTTAGGATTACCTATGAATTCTGACATTTTTGCTAAAACGGTTTTCAATTCATATGAGATTTTTTTTTTTGCTATAATACAATTAATCTTTAACTCTAAAAATTAAACAAACAAAAAAAACCCCAATAATGTAACTTT
>NW_006326036.1:0-298 GCF_000327345.1 Myotis davidii
GTGTGTGTGTGTGTGTGTGTGTGTATTACATATATCCCAAAATGTTAGCAGTGATTGGTGTTTTGGTAATTGATATTGTTATTGTGAATGATCTTGGATTTTATGTCTGTGCTAGTATTGTAATAATTAGGAAAAACACAATTTTGTTCTTTTTTATAGAGGTTTGTCTTTATTTTTCATTACAGTTTACTTTAAATATTACTTTGCATTGGTCTCAGGTGTACAGCTTAGTGGTTAGATGACCTTATTCCTTTGGCCCAGAGAGCTTTGTTGAGCCTGGTGTCAATGCACACATCTG
>NW_006326037.1:0-298 GCF_000327345.1 Myotis davidii
GGGGTCAAATCCCAGCATTGCCGCTTGCTAGCTATGTGAGCTAGCTTCTCTGGGCCTCAGTTTCCTGCTGCGTCAGAAGTGGAGGCCAATAATCGTGCCTGTGGCGTGGGTTATGGGAGGGGTAGGGCAAACTAATTCATGTAAAGCACAAAGAGCGCCTGGCCCCTGGTCTGTGCTGGGCGTGGGGGCCACTGAAAGGAGCAGGTGCTGTGAGCTCTGCTCCTGCCCCACTCAGTGGGAGATGGTGTCATTCCTTCCGCATCAGAGGTTACAGAGAGAGCTCTGGAGGCTCCTGTCA
>NW_006326038.1:0-298 GCF_000327345.1 Myotis davidii
ATACATTGTATCCTCACCGCCATCCTGTGACAGACATTGTCAGGAGTCCCCCTTCCCAGAGCAACATTATTTGCTCCAGGACTCCTCAATAAATCGAGTTTGGATTGCAACAGTCATTTGCTTATAAAACTTAACACACATCCTAACATGTAATTAACACAAGTATAGATCAAATTAAATACCATGTTATTATGTAAGAACAATGGTTCAACCAACACTTCACTTGGAAAATATTTTAAGAGCTTCTGCAGGTAGAAACGTGGTGTTCAATGATGAGAGAGAATCATGGATCGGCTGC
>NW_006326039.1:0-298 GCF_000327345.1 Myotis davidii
TTTTTTTTTTACTTGGCCATCTAAGGGAAAAGAGACCAATGCTCCCAAATAAATAGCCAGATATTGCGTGTTTTAAAAATTTTGGGGGCACACCAGTGTGCTGTGGCCCACAGGTATCACTGATCTAGACCATATATTCTTCATTTATTGATAAGAGTGTTAGATTTGGAGAAATCAAATTCTCTGGAAACATTTTTTCCCTTTTAACACGATCCATTTATTGAAGGAAAAAAACTAAATTGACCTGACACAGTATAATATCCTCCTTCTGAGCTCACAAACATTTCACACACACACT
>NW_006326040.1:0-298 GCF_000327345.1 Myotis davidii
AGAGACGGCTCGTATCTTGAAAAACTCGTTAGTGTGGACACTCCTAAGTCAAGGCCCCACTGTACCTCCTTCTCTCCCTCTTCCTCTCAAATTAATAAATAATAAATTTTAAAAAGACTAATCATAAAGTCAGACCACAGAACCAAGTACCCGTCATGATGGTGTTTCGCCCCTGGCCGGCCTGTCTCAGCCCAGCCCCCAGGATAGGAGGTTATAGACAATGAAGCCAAAGAACACAGGGGGCTCTGGGCCCAACAACTGCACACTGTTTATTGCGAACACCCGCAGATGGTGGGAA
>NW_006326041.1:0-298 GCF_000327345.1 Myotis davidii
CTGTGGCTTCACACAGCAAGGCTGTGTAGCAAGGGAAGTAGTAAATAACCTACCCATCAGAGACAGGAAGGGAGAGGGGTTGTGGTGCCCCAGGGAAAGTATAGCTGGGCAGGTCTCTGGGGACCTGGGAGAAGGATGCCTGGCAGGAAGAACGGGGCAAGCAGTGAGGACGGCAGGGAATATTGGTCAGAAATGCATACGGAATTAGAATACTTTTCATTTCACTATTCCCAGGGGGGTTGACTATTTCAAGTTGGCTCTGTGGTCATTAGAGATGCAGACTAGTGAAACGTGTGGG
>NW_006326042.1:0-298 GCF_000327345.1 Myotis davidii
ATATTTTTAAAAAAGGACCACACACTTAAGTTACAATTACTGAAAACTGTATTATGTGGCAATTATTGCACACATTTTCATGAAAGAAAGAAAAAGTAACTTGAAAACTAAAGCATGGAGAGTTCCAAAAGAGGAGCTTTGCTTATAACCTCAGAATATTTACCACAATTCTGAGTCAGATCCTCATCTTTAAGGTTAGAAAATTAGGTTTCATCATGTGTTGGCTGACAGGTTGAGAGGAATTATAATCACAGCTAATTGAAATATGAGAATGCTCATCTACACTAATAAAAGAGAA
>NW_006326043.1:0-298 GCF_000327345.1 Myotis davidii
TAACTACTAAAATAAACATCCGGGATTTCTTTTGAAGCCTTACAAATTGGTGGGGAGTTCTATACGAATATCTATTCATTTTCAACGGACATTTCTCTTAGGATTTTGGAGCAAATACATGCGACACCAACGTGCTAGGCAAATATGAACACACAGGCTCATATTAATTCTACAAAACAACTACAGATGAGTGGGTAAACACAAGCAATAGGGGAACATAGACAACCCAGTTCCCTGAAGAAGCAACTCCAGTGTCTAACAGCCCTAGCAACCAGAACAACTGAGATCAAATACGGAT
>NW_006326044.1:0-298 GCF_000327345.1 Myotis davidii
TGGCCTTTTACAGAAAAAGTTTGCTGACCACAGCCCTAACCCTTAATCTATTACTCTATGTTAGAAGCTAACCCACAGTTTTTAAGGAAAATTTCTTATTACTGCTTAACCAAAATGTTTGTAAAATGCACACCACCTTCGAGCAGTAAAGAGAGTGTGTCTTAAGTTCAAAGATCCATTAAGACTCACAGCAGACAGAGAAAATAAGTGGGCTTCATCCTTCTCTTCCTTTTTGAATTGACCATCAGCCTCGACTCCCTCAAACTAGGAACAAAATTCCTAGTCTTTAATTCCTACT
>NW_006326045.1:0-298 GCF_000327345.1 Myotis davidii
ATAGATAAGTTACTGAGATGATGTACTACATTCTTGATTTGTCCATGGGGCAGCCCGAATTAAAACAGAAAGGTCCTTGTTGCTGAATGGATGATGCCAGGGCAAATGAATGCCAATCATTTGATATAGACCATGTCTGGGTGGGAACTGTGGAATAGCTAAAAAGGTAAAGTTCACAAACCTTTGTTGCCAATTAATTAATCAGATGAATTAATCAGAGAGCAAGGTCATAAGAAAATAGGAAACTAGATAAGGAATTGTTGGGGGGATGGTGATACAAAACAAGAAGGTCAGAAAA
>NW_006326046.1:0-298 GCF_000327345.1 Myotis davidii
GAAGAAACCAACCCTGCTGACAACTTAATCTCAAACTTCTAGCCTTCAGTGGGTGAACTAACACTTTTATGCTATATAAGCCACTGTATAGTATGTTTGTTACTATAAACTAACACTGGGTAATAGATTAGTTTGATCATATGCTCCTCTCTTCCATTTAGGATAGCTGTCCCTAGAAACATGAGCCATGGGATATAACCTTTCCAGTTAATATTGCCCAAGAATTAGACTTTACCATAACTTTCATCATAATTTCCAACTTCTAGTATTTAAATTATCCACAATGACAATTCATATT
>NW_006326047.1:0-298 GCF_000327345.1 Myotis davidii
TCCTCATAGTCATTTCAGTGGGATGGTGGAAGAGACTTATCTGTGACATTTGCTGCAGTCATCAGCTAGGACTCTGCTTGCTGTAGACAAAGCATGTGAGCAGCCTACACCCAGTGGACTGGAGGCCAAGGGAAGCGGGGAACCCCAGGCAGCGGTTCCTTTGTCTCTCTGCAGAAGCAGAAACAGCCATCTGGGCAGGTAGTTGATCCTTCTGTGACATTTTGGTTCTCAGGAATCCAGATACGTATCCTAAGTATTTTTGGCAAGAAATCGCCAAAGTTTTCTTGTCCCCTTTTTT
>NW_006326048.1:0-298 GCF_000327345.1 Myotis davidii
CAGGCTGGTGCTAGTGCTGATTCTTAGGTCTTTTATTGAAGGTTTGGGGCATGCTGATGGCAGCTGCTGCTTGTTTCAGAGATTGTAACAGAGTCTGAAGCCTGAGGGATTGAGTTTGAGTAAGTTTGTGAACAAACTTTAAAGCAATACCTGGGTCTCCAGTAACCCCATGTCACTCAGCCACAATCCTCCCTGGGTTTTACAGCCTAAAGTTACCTGGACTTGTCTTCCCAGCTCTGGAACACTGTGGTGGGGGTCTGGTTTTGGACTGGGACCTGTTAATGTTAGCCATTCTGGC
>NW_006326049.1:0-298 GCF_000327345.1 Myotis davidii
TCCCTTCCTCTCGGTAGAAAATCAATAAAATATTTAAAAAAAATTGTCCCTGTATGGCCTGCCATTTCCTGGAAACTGTCAAAGCAAGTATTGTACTTTGGTGACCTTTCCCCCATGATCTTAGAGAATTATTATTTTGGCTTCAGTTTTACAAGATGCTTAATTTACTTATCACAAGCAAGCAATACTTATTTGAGGCCATGGTTTCATATTCTGATTAAGCTGATAAATGTGAACTTAAATAGACTCTTCCTTCTTTTCTCTATCCCAGTGGTCGGCAAACTGCGGCTCGGCAAAC
>NW_006326050.1:0-298 GCF_000327345.1 Myotis davidii
CACCTCCCTCATGGTGAGAGCCCTCTAGGTCTCCCCATAGGCTGTTCTTTTAACTCCCTGCAAGGGTCACAGCCCTCTAGGACTGTCAATTGGGTTTTAACTCCTAGAATTCATTACTAGGGTGCTGTTTTCAGAACATACACCAGAGGGAGATATTGCAATACCTGCAAGCAAGGGTGAGAGCCATTTAGGACTACCATTTGGATTTCTTTTCAAACTATAAGAGTGGATTCTCACATCTCATTTTTTATTGCCATGTCAGTAGCATTTAGCATGGTCTATTACTCCTTTCTTTTTT
>NW_006326051.1:0-298 GCF_000327345.1 Myotis davidii
TTGCAGATGATGGTGTCAAGTACCTGGAACTAAGGAGCACACCCAGAAGAGACAATGCTACAGGTAGAATTTAATCATTTCTCAGCCAATGTAATCTTTTCTGTGTGCTTTGGTCATTCATGTGTTTACAAGTTGAGAATATGAAGCACTTACTTTTACTCCATTGTAAAAGTAGAATCAACATTCCAAATGTTATGATGTACATTTATGGTGCACATTATTAATGAGTAAGTTATTCTTTAAAAAATTAACTCAGGTATTATCTGTTTAAGGGGAATAAGAAGGCCTGCAAAAATGT
>NW_006326052.1:0-298 GCF_000327345.1 Myotis davidii
AATGAGATCATTTAAGGAGTGGAATTGCTGTGACAAAAGTACAGCACACTAATAAATAAGAAATAAGAGGAGGCAGAGTGCAGATAGAGTGATCAAAATGACCTCTCTGAGGAAGTGACTTCTGAGTCAGTGAGAAGTAACCAGCTGTTTACAAATATGAAGGAAGAAGTGAGTGCAAATTCAAAAGCTCAGAAGAGGAAATATTAGCTTGGCATATTGAAAAAGAGTGTTACTAGAAGCATTCCTTCATATATGAAAAAGTGCATGAATTTTATGATTATACTAGAGGCCTGGTGCA
>NW_006326053.1:0-298 GCF_000327345.1 Myotis davidii
AAGGACTTGTGTGCATGCATATTAGCATAACCAGTATACACGAACATTGGGGTGGTAGTGGCTTGTCCTTGGAGGTGAATGGCGGGGGTGGGAGGAGGGGAGTGTCAATCAGGGGAAAAGGAGATATATGTAATACAATAAATAATAACAAAGTAAAAAAAAGAAAGTTTAATAGGATTTAGTGATTATTAAGGAGACAAATATGACCCTAAGATTTTGAATTTAAGTGACTAGAATAATACAAAGAAATGGAAACGCAGTGTTAAGAATTATATTATACTAGGGGCCCGGTGCACGA
>NW_006326054.1:0-298 GCF_000327345.1 Myotis davidii
AGATATTCATTTATTACCTCAGAGACTGAGCATTTGGAAATGAAATAAAAGTTAGATACTTAAACAATGTCCACTACAAAAAAATCAGTAAAAAAAACTTTCCCATTTTTGTGTTTTTGTATTAGGATTTAAATGGTTAGTGAGATCTCAAGTATGTATAAGGAGCTCTTTTGGACATTTCACCAAGTTTGTAAATTCCTGCTTGTTATTTAACCCAGAGCATTATGACGAGAGTTTATATGAGAAATTCAAGTAGAGTCCACTTCTGAGCAGCAGATCACATCCCTAAAGCTTAAGG
>NW_006326055.1:0-299 GCF_000327345.1 Myotis davidii
ATGTATTTGAGCTTCCCTTTTCTTCCTGAAGGAAGCAGTGGGCTGGGGCCTGGTCACATAGCTGCTAACTATTGTTATCTCCCCAACGATTTATGTTTAATAAACACTCTTAATATTCAGATACCCTCAGGTCATCAGACTTTATAGGGCAGCTACTGTCTTAGCTTGGGTTTCTCAAAGGAAAGCAGTTGGCTGAGATGAGAGTTTGTCACAGGAGAATTTATTCAGGGGAAGTGATGTTAGGGAAAAGGAGTGAAGACTGGGAAAACAACACAGACAAAGAATGAGGGACAATTCAT
>NW_006326056.1:0-299 GCF_000327345.1 Myotis davidii
ACCTCCTTGTTCATAGGTCAACACTCAACCCCTAAGCCCCACCGCTGGCCAGAAGAGCCATTTTCTAAGTATTCTTAGAGGTGGTCACATGAATATTCCTCCAGTTCATTGAAGTTTCATGTTATAACTTAAGTGCAAAATCTTGAAATATGAATAAAGCATTCACTATGTATATGTCTAAGTTCTCTTTATCCTTATAGGAATCAAGAACCAACATAATGTGAAGAGTTTTCAAGAAGTGGGATTAAGCTACTTTTCTCCCAAAGAGCTTTCCTCCTGGCAGTCTTGGCAACAGGGTG
>NW_006326057.1:0-299 GCF_000327345.1 Myotis davidii
TCATTGACAAATCAAGTACAGAGGTTTCAGAGAGAGCTTTTAAGAAAAGAGTAACTTTTTCATTTTTTTTTTAAAGCCTGGATATAAGTAGCCTATTGTCTTCAGTTCATCTGACTCATGGGGTGAATGAACTGTGTACTATGTGCCTGTAGACCTTAAAATGCAAAATGATTTGAAATGTTATTTCAGTTTGGTCATTGAAAATAATGGCATACCATTTGCCTGTTAATTTTAAGTGATAATACCTTTAAAAGCCACAAAAGGGAAATATTTTCTAGTTGAAGTAAATGACCCTATTC
>NW_006326058.1:0-299 GCF_000327345.1 Myotis davidii
GCATATTAGGCTTTTATTATATAGGATTATCATGAGGACAAAGAGTACGTTAAAATGTAGTTAGAGGAATAAGCATCATGGTCAATTTGAAAAATATTAAAGAAATCCATGCTATAAAACTATTAGACAATTTGTTTTAAGAAAGAAAGTTTATTCCATTTTTTATTTTCCCAAAAAATACTACAACGAAAGTGAATAAAACATGTTTATTGTCAAACACCTATATTTTAAAGTGGACTTTTTGATCAAAGAAGAGAAAGGCTATTAAAACTCAGAATGTTGACACACTGGAAACTCAG
>NW_006326059.1:0-299 GCF_000327345.1 Myotis davidii
CTTAAAGGCACCTGCAAGTCTCCTGGGAGTATTAATAGAGGGGTGTCACCTTGTCTAAATTCCACCTGGGCCCTCACCGTGTGTACCCTGTGGGCTGACTGCTCCTGTTGACCTGCTCCTTCTGGGACAGACGTTAGCCTGCCCTCCCTGTCCCACAACTTACAGTCGGGCTCTCCGCTGCCTGTGGACATAGGTGGCAGAGACACCAACCATCAGCAGCACCTTGCAGCCTAGGAGGCCGAGGAGGACAGCCAAGAAGACCTGAGTAGATAGTGCTGGGCCTGCAAATCAAGGGACAG
>NW_006326060.1:0-299 GCF_000327345.1 Myotis davidii
CCACTCTCTCTAAAAATCAATGGGGGAAATATATCCATGGGTGAGGATTCACAAAAGCACACACAGAAAAACGCCGTGAGATCAACTGTAGTCTGTTTCACAGAGATCTAAGGGGCAGGGAAGGGGTGTGGACAGTGATAGAAATTACCCCCAGGTGATCACGTGTTCCCGCTTTCACTGTCATTTGAGCTATAATTAATTCCTCACCTCCCAACACTGTTTGTTGTCTGCAGGCAAGACGGTACGGCTCCTCAGAGAGAGAAGGAGAATTGGTTGATTCTTGCATGTGCCCTGACCGG
>NW_006326061.1:0-299 GCF_000327345.1 Myotis davidii
ATTAGGAAGGTTGAGAACCACTGTCTTAGACAGCTGTGTTAGCAGATAGAGTAGGTTGAAGCCAGAGCTCGCTGTAACCAGGAAAGAAGCTCATCCACCTTCTCTGTCCATTGGACATATCTTACCATTGAGGAACTGAGAAATTGCCTAGACTTGTCCTTTGTAGTACATACCTTGACACAACTTTTTCTAAACCTACACTTTGTAATCAGTCAAGTACACCATTAGCCAAATCCCCATATTTCCATTTACATATTCTGCATATCACAGAAAGATTGCAGATATGAAAATTTTTTGTT
>NW_006326062.1:0-298 GCF_000327345.1 Myotis davidii
TATCTAGTCAGTGACTAGCAGACATCACCAGCTTTTTTGTGACCTGACCCCTAGAACCCTTAGGAAAAATTCCAGACATGGGAAGAAGGTATTTTGTTTTGATAACATGACATCCCCTATAATGACATAACATATTATTGCCCTTATTGTCTAAGACAAAGCCCCATACCTATCTTCAGTATTTAGGTTCATTCACGTCCTTGTTGCTACTTTCATTTAAAATTGGATCTACTGCACTACTCCCACCTGTGAGATGATTCAGAAGCAGCAACCACAAATTTAAGAACTAGTGGCCTGG
>NW_006326063.1:0-299 GCF_000327345.1 Myotis davidii
CCCCTTTTCTACATGAATGTGTTCCTGCAAACAGGTCAGCCTGAGTTCTTATTTCTTCAGCTTTTGGTGTTAAGCAGCTTTTGTTAACTAGATTTTTAAAAACTTTTTCAAGAGCAGTGTACAGCTGTTTTTGTGTTGCAAAACGAGGTACTATATGTGGGAGGAGGGGAGCTTTCAATTATGTACGGGGCGAAAAAAGCTAGATATAAATTAAGCTAAAATGTCTACAAATTATTAAAACTTCCTTCTCAATTGAAGCAGCAAATGTTTATCAGAATGATGTAAGAAGCTTTTAAAAA
>NW_006326064.1:0-299 GCF_000327345.1 Myotis davidii
TATTGATCCTTTTGCTATAACCTTTTAAAGAATGAATTGATTAATTAATCATTCATTTATTGAGTACCAGTTATGTGCAAGTTACCATGACTGGGGTTGATAATATATAGAGAAGACATACCCTGTCTGGAAGGGGCTTATGATAGGTTGCTCAGCAGATACTTAAACAGGCATAATTTGCGGTACAATGTAGAGCCTGCACTGATAAAGGTATCCACAGCTTGCTATGGAAGCTCTCAGAGATGATAACCCGTGCTGGGAACACCTCTGTTCTCGGAGGAGGTGATATTTGAGCTGAA
>NW_006326065.1:0-299 GCF_000327345.1 Myotis davidii
TGTGAACTGTGAAACATGTCTTGGCCCAAGGATTTCAGGTAAGAAAGTGAGGACTTGTAATTGTTGAATAAAGCTGGAACTACCAGACCACCCTTCCTCTTGACATTCTTCCCTTGGCTCCAGTTATCACCACACTTACCTGGTTTTCCTTCTGCATTTCTAGTCTTTCAATTTCTTTCATTGCTTATTCTTACTCCATTTGTCCCTTAAGTAGAACTATTTTCCCTGTGTCTGCCTCTAAGACTTTTTTTAAATCCTCACCTGAGGATTGATTTTTGAGAGAGAGAGAGAGAGAGAGA
>NW_006326066.1:0-299 GCF_000327345.1 Myotis davidii
CACTGAGCCAAACCAGCCAGGGCCAAACAATTGTGCTTTTTGCTACTGGAAGGTCTTGCCTTCAACTGGGAGGAAAAAAAATTGCACCAACCTGTGAAGCGCAATAAAGCGAGGTATGTCTTCCATTGTGAGGTTTTCCTTCTTTATTTCTATTGTTGGCATTAAAAATGCTCCCGTTTCTTTAACAAGCGTGCTCTGGGTAGGGGCTGCCCCGAGGCCCGCAGGGAGCGCTCACTTGGCCAGCGGGACAGGCGGAGGGGTCACAGGAGGCGGCCTCGGGCTGGCGGGCAGGAGGCACG
>NW_006326067.1:0-299 GCF_000327345.1 Myotis davidii
CATTGTGTGCCCACAACCCAAAGTCAAATCTTCTTCGATCACCATATATTTGACCCTAAGGAATAGAACTCTTTAACGAATGTGTGATTTCACAGAAGAACCTGCAAAGTTATCCCACATAACTGCAATATCCTGCTGTTATGCTCTGTGTGGAGAGCCCTGAAACCACCATCTTTCCCCCAGTATTTGTGCCACCATCTTCAACGGGTGACAGATACGACACAGCATCTTAGGACCTGAGCATTCATTTTTCTTTGTCACCATGGCCAAGGCCCCATTCATCCCAGTTTGCAGACTTA
>NW_006326068.1:0-299 GCF_000327345.1 Myotis davidii
GAGCTACCACATTACCCAGCAATCCCACTTCTGGGTCTGTATTCAAAGGGAATTAAGTCAGTGCCAGGGAGGGCTAACTGTCATATTCATTGCATTATGTACAGTGGCTAAGACATGGAAACAAGCTAACTCTGACCATGGATGAATGGATAAAGAAAATATGGTTTATGAATATGTAATCATGGAATACTATCCAGTCTTATAAAGAAGGCAGTCCTGCTATTTGCAGCAACATGGGTGAGCCTGGAGGACATGCTAAGTGACACATGCCGGGAGCCGGTCAATCCTTGCTGTTTCAA
>NW_006326069.1:0-299 GCF_000327345.1 Myotis davidii
GGGTCCCAGGGGCAGTTCCAGTGGGTGTGGGGCTCCAGAATGGTCCCAAGATGACCAGGTGACTAAAGTGCTTACTGTCCCACAGTGACTAGTGCCGAACGAAGAGCAGGCTGAGGACATGCGCTGGCCAGTTAGTGACCTCTGGGTCTCATTCACAGCAGTGTGCCCAACCCTTGCCCACACGTCTGAGTTTGCTGTGGATTGTTGTGAGGCTTCGGGGCATCACTAAGATTCATATTTCTAAAATAAATTTTGTATTTAAAATTTTTAAATTACAGTTTGTATTTTAATTCAATATT
>NW_006326070.1:0-299 GCF_000327345.1 Myotis davidii
CTATGTACTGAAAAGAACTGAGATTAAGATGACATTAAAATAAACAAATAGTACATTGAAAATCATGTATAGCCAGAAAAAAACACCAGAAAGCAGGTCTTTCCACCTCCCACTTCTCTTTCTGTCCATTACTCCTTTCCTCCCACGCCCACTCCCACTCACTTCATATCATGTTCACTCTCATCAGTAAGAAAATAGTCACTGAATTCAAACGGTACGATCGGTGGTGCCTGCGGGAAACAAATCAGGCTCAGGAGGGGCACTCTGCACTCCACGGCAGGAGGCTCCATCCTGAAGGG
>NW_006326071.1:0-299 GCF_000327345.1 Myotis davidii
TACAGAGAGAGGTTTATGGTCAAGAGTAGGACATAGAGGGATAGTAGATAGGAAAGTAGCAACTTACGTACTGATGTTTGCAGCTTTGCAAAATATAATCTTTGACCCTTTAATCAAAACTTATAAATATGACTTCATTGAGCTTGAATGAAATTTTTAATATTTTTTAACTTGGAATATCTGGAAGTGTCAGACATTTTTCTGACTTTTCTATCAGCAAACGAGATTTGTTGGCAGACTCTGCATCCTTTTTTAGTAGGCTTCTGGTGAAGGCCAGCTAAATGCTGACTGCTGGAGCA
>NW_006326072.1:0-299 GCF_000327345.1 Myotis davidii
AAAAAAAACAACCTGGTGAAAAATGGGCCAAAGAGCTTAACTGATTCCTCATCAAAGAAAATAAACAGATAGAAACTATGCATCTGAAAAGATCCTGGAAACACATATCATCAGGGAAATGTAAATTATGACAAGAATGGGTACCCCTTCACACCTGTCAGAAAGGCCAGTATCAGCAACATGGACACCACCAAACGCTGGCAAGAATGAGGAAAACAGGAACTCTCACTGCTGGTGGGAATAAATTTTGATACAGTCACTTTGGAAAAGAGTTTGTTAGTTTCTTACACAACTAAACA
>NW_006326073.1:0-299 GCF_000327345.1 Myotis davidii
GCCAGAAGGTTGAGAACCACTGCTGTAATGTAAGGATTTAAAGAGATAACACATATAAACCAATTAGTGTGTATTAAATAGTAGTACTTAAGGCATATTTCCTATTACTACTCCTAGTATTTCTGACCAAATGGACATATCAATTGATTCCCTATATGTGTGAGCTAAATTTGATAGACTGATCATATTTCAAAGAGTCTCTTCCAGTCTAGCTTTCTATGATTCTGTGGTAGGCAACTAGACAGACATGAGCTGAGCAAAGAAGCTGGGCCAGGTACAGAAGGTCACCAGGGTAGAAA
>NW_006326074.1:0-299 GCF_000327345.1 Myotis davidii
CATTAGGAAGGTTGAGAACCACTGTTCTAGGATCTAGGAGTTCATCAATAACCAGAACAGATAAAACTCTCTGTTCTTGTAGAACTTTTCTTCCAGTCGGAGGAAACTGATTACAAATGAGAAAGGCAGAAAAAAATACAGTTTGTTATTTACTAAGTTCTGTAAGCCAGGATAGAAGAATAAGGAGTGCTGAGAGTTTGGGGGAGAAACCAATATTAAAATAGGATGGTCCACGAAGACCCCACTGAGAAGGTGAGTTCTGAGCAAACATTTGAAGGAGATGAGGAAGCCAGCCTGCA
>NW_006326075.1:0-299 GCF_000327345.1 Myotis davidii
TATTTATTTACTTGAATACACATTTGCCCTTTTGTAATGCATCCAGGCATATCAAAGGTAAAATTTTGTAAATCTTAAAAAGGATTATCAGGTTAGGGAATTGTCTTGAGTCACCACAATTTAACAGACATGAATTGGAAAAATTAATATTGCTAAAATGCCCATATTATCCAAAGCCATCCATAGATTCAATGCAATCCTTACCAAAAATCGTTATTTTCCTATTCTCACCTTATAGAGCTCCCCCCCCAACTCTTTCTCTCTCTTGTACACACACACACACACAACACACACACACA
>NW_006326076.1:0-299 GCF_000327345.1 Myotis davidii
GGGAGGGGAACCTGCTCTCCCAGTGAGCCCGTTCACGTGTCTGTCTTGTCCAAAGCGCCCCAGAGACCGAACCTGGGTTCTCCATGGTCCTGTCAAGTTCACGTTCAAACTTAACCATCATGGGTCCACTCTTTGTGAATTTGGCACCTTCTCAAATTATACTTCATCTCTAAATAAAGATAATTTAAAAAGTCATATTTCTGCCAAGTATATTGCAAATGTCATAATACAACCAATAATATACACATGCCTTCCGAGAGTATAGATGCTTGGTAGATGTTTACTCCTTTTCTTGATAT
>NW_006326077.1:0-299 GCF_000327345.1 Myotis davidii
AAGAAACATGTGCACATGGCATAGGGTTAGTTGTGCTGGTTGTCTTATATTTTCAACAGGAGAGGTAGAAAACAAGAAATTTTTGTTGCTTATTAAGAATTGCCCAAAGGATAGGATGAAATAAAGAAATGAATTCTCTGCCACATTTTTGCAGGGGAAGCCTCCACAGAAAGAACGGAGGGCTGTTGCTGGGTGCTTGGGAAATGCCAAGGTTTGATCACAGCACAAAAGTAAAAGAGGGGAGAAATATGCAATAAATTTAGCATGAAGATAACTTCATCCACAAAGAGGTGGGGAGT
>NW_006326078.1:0-299 GCF_000327345.1 Myotis davidii
AAAAAGAACTCATTCTTTAGTTAAGTTTCTTTCTGAAAAGAAAATCAGTTAATTTTCTTTTCCCTCAGTAGTCTCATACTTAACCCGAGCCTCTATTTCCCAGTACCTCAAATGAAAAATTAATTAAGATCAATGCTTAAAATCTACAGGTTTTAATTTGCTAAAGGTCCTAATACAGAATAACAGATGGGAATTATGCAGGGAGCTACTCCCAGAATAACTCACCAAGCAAGGATTCTGGTGCCTCTCCAGTTGTGCAGAGCATTTCAGCAAAGAGCCAGCGCAATGGAATTCTTTTA
>NW_006326079.1:0-299 GCF_000327345.1 Myotis davidii
GAGATATCTATAAACAAGTGTATACATGAAAAATGGATCATAATTTTATATGCATGATTTTTTTATATATAATTAATTGATATTTTTATATATATAATCACATTTTTAAATATAATTAATTGATAAATGAAATGATACAGTGTTAAAAATGGGCTAAAAATCTGCAAGTTTTAAAAAGGAACAAATATGATACAAAAGAAATTGTCATAAAAAATCCAAATAATGGAATAATACACTGAATATATCAGTAAATAGGAAATATTGTTATTGCTACCAAAATGAGAAAATTGTACACATTG
>NW_006326080.1:0-299 GCF_000327345.1 Myotis davidii
TCACATCACAACCAATTACTTTTCTTTCTTTAGCCAGAACCTTAGTTTGGTAGGAAAAACAGATCCTAGAATCTCCTGTTTTAGGGGATGTTCCAGAAAGCAAATGCTGATCGCTTTCAGTGGTGGGGGCCTCTGACTGTTAGTGAAGCTCTCAGTAGTTGAACAAGGGCATATTCCGCTTCTTTGGGAATCGGCCTTTATGGCCTGAAGATGAACATTCACGAGGGACCTGGCACGGACGTTTGCTAAGGTTTATGTAACCCTTGACTTACTGACTGGCAGGCACGTGACTCTGGCTG
>NW_006326081.1:0-299 GCF_000327345.1 Myotis davidii
TTATTTAGAAAATTGAGAGATGTTTAAATACGATTTATCCTTTGAGGGTCTGCTCAAAAGACACCTCCTCCATAAAGTTGCTTGGATTGAACTCCTCCCTTACTCAAATATGCCCTCTTCTTCCTCTGAAGTCTCTCCACTTCCCTTGGGCGTTACCATTTTCTACCATACATTACAGCTGTTTAGACAGGTCCTGACTTCCTTGCTGGGCCATGAGATCCTTGAAGATGAAGTTTTAGTCTCTGCCTGCCTGATGCTATGGTTTTCACGGTGGATCCTTAATAAGTATCTGAACAGAG
>NW_006326082.1:0-299 GCF_000327345.1 Myotis davidii
TTTTTTTGGATGTATTCCTCATGATTAGACTAGGGTTGTGGATTTTTAGGAAGACTTCAGAGATAAAGTGCCATATCAATTGCATTATATCAATTACATCATGTCAATGACACCTTGTCAATTACATCATGTCAATTACATCATGTCCAGGGCACATCCATCAATGTGACGCAGCTCTGTTGATGTGAACCTTCTTCACCTGGCTGAAGTGGTGGTTGTCAGCTTCTCCACAGTAATGCCATTCTTTTCTCCCTCCATCCTTTCCCCTTTAGCTGGAGGGCACCATGCACAGCCCACAG
>NW_006326083.1:0-299 GCF_000327345.1 Myotis davidii
TGGTGATGGATGTTAACTAGACTTCTTGTGGTGATTATTTAACAATAGTATATGCAAATATAGCATCATCATGTTGTATAGCTAAAAGTAATAATGCCATGTCAATTATATCTCAATTTATAAAAATATCACACAGATACTGAGGATTTGAAACCAGTTCTGCCAAGCTTTCATATCACAATAGTATCTCAGTCTTTGGGATACACAATGATCATTTATAATGCACATTGCACCACCCAATGGCCCCCAATTTTTATTCTCCCTTTTAAATTCTTTTTATTGATTTGAGAGAGAGAGAG
>NW_006326084.1:0-299 GCF_000327345.1 Myotis davidii
CCGAGGGTTCACTTCATAAATTATATAAATGTCTAACCATTGTATTATACACTTGAAACTAACATAAAGTAGTATTAAATGCCAACTGTAATTGAAAAAACTCCTTTTAATTAAAAATCTTTTAATGTATAGATAGATACCAATGATCCTATTGTAAATCATAGTGTACCATTCCTTTTCCGAAGGCCTTGATCTTGGCATAGTGGACTTTCCAGACTTGAGGATTCTCTGGACCCGACAACCCTTGTAATTAAGTTCTGGGCATGATCCTCCACTTGACCCTCTAGCTCAGTGATGGC
>NW_006326085.1:0-299 GCF_000327345.1 Myotis davidii
AAAAAAAAAAGTATACATGTTCCTATACCCGTATTAGAATAATAAATTGAATGAATTTACAGTGGAAAAGGTATTGTAGCAATACCGACTACTTCATTTGATAGATGAAGAAGCTAAAGCCCAGGATGTGAATTACTTATTCCCTTAATACAGGTCTTTGCCAACAACAAGAAGGCAGGGCATCATCACTTCCAGACAGAAGCTCCTGCTGTCTCTTGAGGTTTTTATAAAATTTGTTTTGTTTTGCTTGTTTTCTGTTAATCCTTACCTGAGGATATTTTATCCATTGATTTTTAGAG
>NW_006326086.1:0-299 GCF_000327345.1 Myotis davidii
TCAATCTGCTGCCTCCTGCATGCCCCCTACCAGAGATGGAGCCTGTTGATAGGTTATGCCACTGTTCCTTCAGTTTAGCATTCTGGATAGCGCTGCAGTAAATACTTCCTTATGTGTAGTGATTTGTTTCTATTCTGTCATAGCCTTAAGGTAAAATTCTGTGTTGTGGCTATTTGATAAAAGTTGTGGATATTATTATGACTTTTGGTAGATATTTCCATGTTGCCTTGAAAAGCAAATTTTGAAAACCATATTTTCGTTTTGAATTTCAAAATGGGAGATGCATTTCTGGGCGGGGT
>NW_006326087.1:0-299 GCF_000327345.1 Myotis davidii
GCATATTAGCCTTTTATATATATAGATAGTATTAGAAACCAAAACTTGGGCTCCAGGTTTGCTCATTGCTCATTGGAATGTGGTTGCTTCCAGGCAATCTCAGGAGTCCAAGTATGGAAATGATATGTGTATCACTACCCTGTTTATATGCACATATCTGTAAATATTACTATGTGTAGCCATTTGTATCTGTTGTAAGATAAACATGAGTTCATTCTGATGACTCCAACTGAAATCCATTACTACATAAATCATTCTAGCCTTCTCCCTTGTTTATCTGTAACCTCTCACTCCAACAG
>NW_006326088.1:0-299 GCF_000327345.1 Myotis davidii
ATTTTAGTGCAGGATATAACTTGAAACTTGTGGTTCCCCACCCACCCACGGGGCTATTTTTCCCTACTTAGCAAGGCAAGGAACCAGTATAACCAGTATGGGAGCACTAAGCTTCGTTTTCCATTTATCATAATAAAAGAAGAAAGTGGTTGCTTCTCACAGACAGACGAAGATGAGGGTGAATCACCAACTATCCAAAGGACAGAACTCCTGATTGTGCAGGGGGTGCTAGGAAATCATTTTTAAAATTCATATAAAAAATACTAAGCTTACAAAGTCATTATTTCATTTTAAAACTT
>NW_006326089.1:0-299 GCF_000327345.1 Myotis davidii
ATGTATTTTTAATTAACTTGACTTTTACATATGCGAACTATTTTCCCCAATTTATCTGTCTTTTATTTTTCCATAAATGTTTTGTTGCTAGGCCAAAGTTTATTTTTGATATAGGCAAATCCATCGATTTCTCCTTTACTGGCATTTGGCTTTGGGATTCATGGAGAGAAAAGTCCTTCCTCAACTCAGAAATATACTAATATTCACTTATGGTTCTAATTTTTAAAATAATTTATGATTTTATTCCTCTTTAACGGCAACCGTGACATATCAGGACGATGCTCTAACCCACTGAGCTA
>NW_006326090.1:0-299 GCF_000327345.1 Myotis davidii
TGTTTTGCTGTTCCGTTGGACTTCAGGTGCATAAAGTTGAATTAGTCATACTCCCCTCTGCTGATTTAATGCCCCTTTCCTCCCACATTCCTAACCCCATTCCTTACTCTCTTCCTCAATCCAGGAACCCAGTCCAATATATATTTTATTGTCCTTAAAATGTGTTTATCTTTATAAAATATGTATTTTGGGGGGTTAATTTACAAGAATGGTGTGATGCTGTGAATCTTTCCAGACCCTACTTTTCTTACTCAACACCATGACTCTGAGGTCTATGTATGTGACTGTATGTACAGTGA
>NW_006326091.1:0-299 GCF_000327345.1 Myotis davidii
AAAAAAAAATGTCTGCAAAAGGCAAGTTATGCTACTATCATGTATTCTTGCAATATCATTGTGTTCTTGCAATAACTTTATTTATTTATTTTTTAGTGTATATCCCTTTCTCTGCTATTTATAAGACTCAAGGATTTAAGGAGCCTAACGTACAGACATACCTCTCTGGCTGTCCAATAAAAGCCCAAGTTCTGGAAGTGGAGCGCTTCACGTCTACAACAAGGGTCAGTGCCTTTATGGACTCAACTTGGATTAGTCAATGTGTACGAATGAACACCCTGACTTCCATTTTCCTTTCT
>NW_006326092.1:0-299 GCF_000327345.1 Myotis davidii
CAACCGATGAAGACATAAATAAGTGGAACAGCAACCTGATGTTTCTCTTTCTCTAAAATCAATAAAATATTTTAAAAAATCAATTGTGATGATGGCTGCATATCTTAATGAATATACAAAAACCCACTGACATGTATACCTTATAAGGGTGAATTTTATATCACATGAATTATCTATATATATAAATAGCCAGCAACCAGAATACCAGAACAACCGGAACGAGTTGTTGCTATGACACCCACTGAGGCCAGGGAACTGCCTGATTGGGGGGTGGGGCTGGCCAGCCAACCTCCTGCAGC
>NW_006326093.1:0-299 GCF_000327345.1 Myotis davidii
TTTTTTTGCAATTTCTGTGCACCTCATTATTCATGAAGAAGCTGACCTTTAAAGTGCTTTATAGGTGTTCATTGAGCATCTGTCTTGAAGTCATCTTTCAAAAATCTGTTCAGTCTCTTATTGAGTCAGAGGTGGGTAGAAGTTCAAAATGCATTAAAAATTGGGGATTACTTACAGTTCAGTCAGAGATGTTTATGGAACAGAAAGAAGAATGAAGAGTCAGGGATAGTTAGGACTTGGGTGTCTCTTAGGCACATTACACATTGGCTGATGAAAACCCAAACAGACAATTTACATTT
>NW_006326094.1:0-299 GCF_000327345.1 Myotis davidii
GTGTTTGACAGGCAAAATTATGATCAATATAGAGTGTTCTTTAATTCTAAATATTTTTCATAGATGTTGATGCAATTCGATTGCTACATGTGCTGCAAGAAATATGGTAACATAGTCCTGTTTGGAAATATGTCTCATTATGGAATTTCTGCATGTATGAATGATCTCCTGAATCCTATAAAGCTTGTGGGAACAAGACTAGTTTTTTATCTCAAGTTTATTTTTGCACTAAGTATAGATGGTGGTCTCACTCCTTGGCCAAATTCTGCTCTATGGCTTCAACTTCAGCCCATTTAAGG
>NW_006326095.1:0-299 GCF_000327345.1 Myotis davidii
TTTTTTTACTGTGATTTCTGAAGTCACCCAAAGTAACTATTATTCTATGGCCAGAAGATAACACTTCTAATTGAAATAGTGCAAAGAGAAAAAATCTCACACTACAGGGAGGGATCAGGTTTCAGACTTAATGTGCTGTGAAAGCAGAGACAAAGGTGGAGTTGATTTTTGCTCTGGCTTCTCCTGGGGAGATGTCTGGAGACACAAGCACACATACTGTCCTAGACACGGATCCACCATGCTCCAGTTGTATGACTTCCAATGTGTTACTTCATTTCTGTAAGTGTTGGTTTCCTTAG
>NW_006326096.1:0-299 GCF_000327345.1 Myotis davidii
TCTTGTGTATAGTGTAAGTTGGTGGTCTAGTTAAAGAATTTTTCAGTCAAGATTTATTGTAGGCCTGGCAAATGTTGATAGGCACGATGTTTTCTCTCCTCCTGTTCCTAGACATACGCCTGGAGAACATAAATGAGGGGGGCACTTCTTACACTTCCTCCCTTCACGTACCCTCTGTTACAAACTCATGAACTCAGTGTGTTGACGATGGCAGTCTGGCAAGAGCCAGTATCCGTCTACCAGCTTGGAAAAGAAAGGAAGGCCTGTTCGGACCAAGACAGTCGCTTCTCTATTGCACT
>NW_006326097.1:0-299 GCF_000327345.1 Myotis davidii
TGAAATTCCTCAGGAAAAAAATGCTTTGGTAGCCATCAAGGACTATGAAAAAGAAAACTACTGACAGCATAGAAATGAAATATACTGTATATGTACATGAGGGAGAGGAAGGAAGAGGGAGAAAGGGCGAGAAATGGTGCCCTGAATTAAACTGGCACCCTTTCGGTGCAGGGGAAAGTGACCAACAAATGGAGCCACACCGGCCAGAGCCAGAAATGAAATTTTTGTAGTGAGTATAGGCCAGGGGTGAGGACCCTTTTTTTTTGCTGCCAAGGGCCATTTGAATATTTATAACATCA
>NW_006326098.1:0-299 GCF_000327345.1 Myotis davidii
CTGGTGCACAAATTCCTGCACTGGGCCTCTAGTGTATCATAATCACCTCAAATGTGAAAAGTATAAATTTACTTGGTCCCTCTTAGACCTGAATCTGAAATTTTAGGACTGGGTCTGTGGAAAGTATATTTTTTAAAACCTTTGTAGGGGCTTCTGATGTTCAGCCTATGTTTATAATAAGTGCTAAACAACTGTGTTTTGAATGATTAAAACATGGCCCAAAAGGCTTTGTATAACGTTCTGAATAAATTTCTTTTCTTTCACACAGGGATACACCAACATCAGCAGGACCAAACTCC
>NW_006326099.1:0-299 GCF_000327345.1 Myotis davidii
AAAAACAAATGTTAGATCAAACTACTATATGCAATTGCCATTTTTGTATGTTAAAAGCGGTTGAGTATAAGCAATTTCACAAAGTTCAAGCGAATGCATTAATTGCAAAGAAAAAACACGAGACACATTTTTATAATCTTGGAGTAAGGAAAACTGACAAAGAATATACAAAAATTAAGTAGTTTCCACATGCAGAAGTTGTTGAGCATGTACAAGTGCCTATGTCGCCTGACCGGTGTGGCTCAGTGACCTGTGTGAACCAGGCAGTCACAGTTCAATTTCCGGTCAGGGCACATGCC
>NW_006326100.1:0-299 GCF_000327345.1 Myotis davidii
GGCTGAGAGCCGGCTGTGCCCCGTGCGCTCAGGTGGCAGGTGTGGCCGGGGACCGGGAAGCTGCCCCTGGCCCCCCCTGGAGAGCGGGGCCACATGGGGCTCGGGAAGCCGTCAGACCCACCGCTTCGCTCACCCGCAGCCCTGCCAGCCTTGCCATGGCCGTGACGAGCGGTGTTGAAACAACAACAAATACTCAAATCCAAGGAAACGGGAACAAAGGAAGGGGCTCTGAGGACGCAGGGCAGTGACGAGCCGCAGCTCTCGCCAAACCAGGGGAACAAAAGTGCGTGGGGTCAGCC
>NW_006326101.1:0-299 GCF_000327345.1 Myotis davidii
AAATCATTTGATCTGGCCTTGCCAAGGCATTAGCGTTAATGAAATGTTTGATTAGATATAGTAAGCTGATAATTTTAAGTTGATAATTTGGTATGGTCCATGAATGATTTTATAAAAATAGGTTCCCCACCCCTGGTTTACAGGTATAAAGCCACCACCATTACCAAGGCATAGAACATTTTCTTCACCCAGAGTTTTCCCTCCTGACAATTTTCAGACAATCCTTTCATCCATTCTTGCCTCCAAGGCAAAAACTGACCTTTATAGTTTTGTCTTTTCCAGGTTGATACAAATGGAAT
>NW_006326102.1:0-299 GCF_000327345.1 Myotis davidii
GCTAAGCCCTGCTGACCCGGGGGCAGGTAAGTTAGGTCCACATGACTCATGGGTAGAGCAGTGATCCAGGAGCTTGTGGTGCAGTGTAGACCTCCTCTGAGGATTAAGACGCTGCTGGTCTAGAGCCTGTGTAGACTATTGGGGATGAATGTTCACCCAGTTATGTCAGACCATGTGCATCTGCAGAGAGAGTGAGCAGGGCAGCCAAGGACAGCCTGAGGCAAGAGGAGTGCAGCATAAGGCAAGGGTATGATAATTGTATGTGGGACTGTACTCACCGATGCTCATTGGTCCTACAG
>NW_006326103.1:0-299 GCF_000327345.1 Myotis davidii
TCTTATCTAAGTGATTAAACTGAATATTGTCAATAGTTGGACAAACTGATGTTACGTGCCGCCTGGTGTGATGAAACAGAAAGGCCACTTCCTGTTAGTTTTCTTGTCAACTATGTTAAAGAGAATATAACCATAAGGAAAAATCAGCTAACTGTGAGATACTCAATAAGAAACGCGGTCTGGTCTTTTAAAAAGAATTAAAGTAAAAAAAAGGGTGGCTATTCTTCATAGGAAGATTTAAAAGATTCAACAACTAAATACGATTAAGGAATATGACTAGAGCTTAGATAAAAAAAAAA
>NW_006326104.1:0-299 GCF_000327345.1 Myotis davidii
TTAAGGTAACTTAAGCTTCTATTTAGACACACATAGAACAACATGTTTTAGGAGGTAAAACTCAGTCACATGGTTACCAAACAGACAATTTTTTGATGTTGTTCAGCTAGGCAGCTATAGGATAAAGCAACAAAAAGGGCTCAGGAAATATGTACATCATTATTAAGTGAGTGAACAAGTATTTATTTAGCAAGAGCCAAATATATTCCAGATACTGTTATAGACAATGGGAATAGGGCAATGGGAAAAAATAAATTGAACATTCTTGCTTCCCTTAAGCTTACATTCCAGTGAGAAAG
>NW_006326105.1:0-299 GCF_000327345.1 Myotis davidii
CAGAGCTTTAGTTCAGAAAAGCCCCCAGGGCATTCCTCTCAGGACACGCCAACCTCGCTCACAAACTAGGCCAAGCGAACACTAGGCAAGCAAAGTGCACTGGTTTGTCTCCCAAACAAGAATATCATTTATTTGCTGATCAAAACTAGAAGGAAAAGCAAGTAAAAAAGAATTGGAGGAAGATTTAGGAGCCTTTGGATAAACAATAAGCTTCTTTGCTATGTGAGCACGTGTTAGGAAACGATTGTGGATTTCCAGGTTACTCTTTTTGTTTGTTTGTATGTTACTTGAATTTCTTC
>NW_006326106.1:0-299 GCF_000327345.1 Myotis davidii
TTACTTCTTCGAGTCTCCATTTCTTCACCTGCAAAAGTGAGAACATTGGACTAGAACCAGGATTTTTAACTTAATGACTTAAAATAATTATTGACACATTTATTATGTAAATGGAATATTATGGAAGGGGAAAAAAAGAAAGCAAGGAAAGCAGAGCGACTCTGGATGATACAAAGAGGAAGTTTAGGGCTCTGCCTGGACACCAGACTAAACCTGGTATCTTCAAGATACTGCTTTCGTGTCCTGTAGATATACATCCAGAAGTGAAACACTGGATCATAAGGTAATTCTATTTTTTT
>NW_006326107.1:0-299 GCF_000327345.1 Myotis davidii
ATGTTCTCACACGGAGCCCTGGGGGGAAAGGTTATGTGGCCAATAAGCCTCTTCTACAAATGGGAATGTTATCAAGGAAATGGGAGGCCCCTCTGCTTCTGGTGCCTCAACATTTTTTAGGAAGGAAGTGAGAAACCACTACCTTTAAACGTGTCCCGTTCCATATAATTGCATATCATATGTTTAGTTGAGGAAAAGGCTCAATCAGCTAAAGAATGATCAGTAACTGTCTAATAAACTCCACGCCTTAAATAATCTGATGAACCAAATAGACCCAGAGACATAGAAGCATGGAACAG
>NW_006326108.1:0-299 GCF_000327345.1 Myotis davidii
CAAACAATAAAGATTTAATTTAAAAAAATATACATATTTATATTAAGTCCAAAGGTGTAAATAGAGACTCCCTCTCAAACATGATATATGTTCATCTTTATATTAAGGCCTGTCATCTAATATATTTATTGTGAAAATATTCTGACATGTTCATGTAGTTAACAGTATCATTAATCATCGTGTGTCATTCATCTAGGTTCAAAAGTTGTCAGTCTATGACCAATCATCATTATTTTGTACACAAAACAGTCTCACACTGCCTTACAATTTCTTTTTTTTAATATGTTTTTATTGATTTT
>NW_006326109.1:0-299 GCF_000327345.1 Myotis davidii
TGAGAATAGGGTGACCAGCATGGGTTTTGGTCAGAGCTTTCTTCCTGGCTTGCAGACAGCTATTATCTCAGTGTGTTCACACAAGGCAAAGAGAGGATATGAAGGACACAATACTATAGGATGAGGGCCTCATCCTTATGACTTCATTTAAACTTAATTACCTCCTAAAGATCCTATTGCCAGATATAGTCCCATTAAGTTAGGGCTTTCACATATGGATTTGGGGGTGGGGGACAATTCAGTCCATAGCATTCTGCCTCTGCCCCCCTCAAAATTCATATCCTTATCAGATATAAATT
>NW_006326110.1:0-299 GCF_000327345.1 Myotis davidii
CTTTGCGTTGATCTTGGCAAGATAAAGGAACTATTGGGGAGTTGGAGATGATTTCCCCCTTCTTATATATTATTCTAACCTTTCTCAGTAACTCATCCAACCGTAAAATAGCTCGCACAATAGATCCTTCCTGGCAGAACATATGGTAAACCACCACATCAAGGATCGGAAGCGCTTACGTACATATGGGTATACAGCATCGACTCAGAAACCAGCTTATAATCAAGTATCTCACATATACATAAAGATGCATTTGTAAGCGAAATCAGCTTGAAACTGTTGACGAATAACCACCACTA
>NW_006326111.1:0-299 GCF_000327345.1 Myotis davidii
CAGGCCCAGGAGCATGTCCATGGGCTGCTCCTCAAGTATGGAGAAGGAGCACGCCAGGAAATCGCCCTCGATCTGCACCTGAGCTACAGCACAGGAGGAAAGAAGATGGGACCGATTTTTACTCAGAAGCCCGACACAAACTTTGGAAACGTGTCTTTCACTCTGTGCCTTGCCTCTCCCAGTCAAAACCAAAGCAAAGCATGCAGAGGGGAGTATAAAAACAAAATCCTGTAAGACTAATGATCGGTTTAAAAGCCAATGAAGGCACCAGATGGTAAAGTGGATTAAAAAAAAAAAAA
>NW_006326112.1:0-299 GCF_000327345.1 Myotis davidii
GCCTCACCCGATCCTGGGGGTAAGTCCTGACCCAAAAAAAGATAAGAAGGATTTTATCAGCAACTCTCGTGAGCTCTGGCTGTTGGTCACTTTCCTGAATGGATAAAAAACAGTAACAGAGAAGTGCCTAGCTTGGTACCCGGCACACAGTGGCATATGGCATACAGCCTGTGGTGCTAACTCTAGACCCTGCTGCACCCTCCAGACCCCATAAATGCTACTTCCTCTGAATAATGGATTGCACTGGCCCCAGTACACTGGAGCTATTTAGGGCTCTGAATTCCAAGCTGCTGTGGTCA
>NW_006326113.1:0-299 GCF_000327345.1 Myotis davidii
GGAAAAATCTATACTCAGGAATAAAATCTATCCCAACTCAGCCTTGCCCTTCCATTGCAGTAGAATTACTCGTCAAAATGTAAGTGCAATTGCACTTGAAATTCAGTCAGTCCACAATTGCCACATAAGCCCATTTCCCAGAGGACTACCCACCATGGGCTGATTCGTGCCATTTAGACATAAAAAGAAGCTTCCTGTACAAGACTGCCTTACAAAGCCCAAGTCTGCACTCAGCACATCCTCACCCGAGTATATGCTTTTATTACTTTTAGAAAGAGAGAAAGAGAAAGAGAGAGAGA